>NC_088355.1:33480000-33547500 GCF_036884655.1 Musa acuminata AAA Group
CTATATATATATATATATATATATATATATATATATATATATATATATATATATATAATTTGGTTTCCATGACAACTTTACAAATATTTGTCAATCCTGATTATATTGAAGATTTTTTATCTCTTAACGAGAAGCCCTAAGTATGAACGGAATACTCAAACCAAAACACATGTTCAAAGTTTTTCAACCGATGAAACCAAGAATAAAATTTTTAGTATATTTATATACATGACTCTATTGTGCCACCCATCTTCAAACGGATTCCAACCAATGAAACGCATGTTCGTATCCAAGCGTTGTGAAACACATAGAATGATGTCTTTTGGAATCACGTTTATGGCAAACATGATCTCTGATCGTGAAAGATTTATATTTTCAAGAATCTGATCGTCAAATACATACCATCTCAGAAGAAGAAGGAAACCAGCTCGTTGGAGTGATGAAACAAGCAAAGAATCAATTAGGGAAAGGCTTCGGTTTCCACTCCCCTGTGCAAATCTTTCACAGGAGTCCAGAAACTGGTCAGGCCAAGTAGCCCTCCTCACGGAAGCAGCGCCGGCAGGGCAAGGGGAAGGAACGAGTGGCGAGACACTGCGAGGTGCAGTGTAAAGATATTCCCATTTGAGCCCAAAGATCGGATCGGCGCGTTCCAGGGCTTGCAAGTTGGCAAAAGAGAGCTTATCAGATCACTGGGATACTTTGAATCCCGTCACAAGCGGCTCCTTTTGATCCATTCTATATTTGCCCTGAGATGGAAAGGGGAGCTGCATGCGGTCATGCGAAGGGAGTTGGGGATCAGTCTTTCGCTTTCGGACGTCCATTGTTTTGTTCCCTGGACCCCGGTTTCTCCAGCAGTTCTTGACCACCTTAAATGTTAGCTCCTGTCACGGTCATCATCACGTTCCTTGTCAAGGGTTTCTGCAGTTCTTGCTTGTCTCTCAGTCCAAGATCAGCCGGTGGATTCTTTTTTATATGTTGGGTCTCACAGAAGCAAGAGAGGCAGGAACGAGCAACGGCATGGAAGGACTACGATTCCCAGTGAAGAAGGCGAGGGTTAGTTCACAGATGGACCACAAGCGGGTGCAAGTCGGAGGTCAGGATCTTATTGATGATCTTCCAGATGAGCTGCTAGTTCACATCTTTAGCTTCATTCCGGCGATCAGGGACCGCTGCTGTTGCGGCGCCGTCTCCAAGAAATGGTCACTGCTTCAAGCCTCCATGCCGAGGTCCGACTACATCTCCCGTGGCTTCCTTCTTCCCCGGCCGACCCAGGAGATCTCCAGAAGCTTCAGAGGTAGTGAGGCCAACGACACGAGGCTCGTGGCCATGGCGATAGGAATCGATGCACGTGGGGTGCTAACCAACCTCTCCGTCATCGGGACTCTCACCGATTCATCTCCTCCTCCGCCTTCAGGTCATCGTTCGATCTCAGATGTCGGCCTGTCGATCGTAGCCGGAGCCTGCAAGAGCCTCAAGTCTCTATCTCTCTTCAAGTGTCCCAAGATCACTGGCTGGGGCATCGGATCCGTCGGGCACTGCATTGGCTTGGAGAGACTAGAGCTCGTCGATGCGATGTCGGTCACCGACGACGGTCTCGTAATCCTTGCGATCAGATGCCTGAATCTTTCGTCACTGAGCTTGGTGTCATGTCCGAACGTCGGCAACCACTCACTTCAGGCCTTCGCCAAGTACTCGAGGAAGCTCAAGTCGGTGACGCTCGCAAGCTGCCCTCTCATTACTGATTCCGGCATTGTTTCACTGGTCGCCAACCGATCCGGTTTAGAAACGGTCAAGATTGCATTCATGAAGTTGAGCGACATCGTCTTACAAGCAATCGCATGTTACAGCCGGAAGATACAGATTTTGCTGCTAGATAACGTCTGGGGAGTATCGGACATGGGATACTGCTGGATCGGACTGGCCAGGGAGCTCAAATGCCTTGTACTGAAAGCTTGCGTTGGTCTGTCAGATAGATGCTTGGCGAGGGTCTCATCCGCTAGCTTTGCCGGCATTAGGAAGTTGGCGATAAACAACTGTTCCTTGATATCTGATTGGGGTCTTTTCGAGCTCACGAGTTCGGCGAGGGAGCTGGAGAATGTCCTTCTCCATAGCTGCAAGTCTTTTACTTACAGAGGCCTCATGGTTGCCATAGGGAACTGCAGCCAAAGTCTAAAGACGCTGGCTCTGATTAAGTGTGATTTCTTAGATGAACAACGAGATCAGGCTAACTCGTTTCCTCTGGCCCAACACTGTCCATTGCTGGAGACTGTGAAGGTGGATCAGTGCCGGGGGATTGGAGACGACTTCATCTTATGGATCGGGGCGTCCTGCAAGCAAGTGACAGACGTGAGCTTCACGCGCATGGACTCCATCACGGACCGTGGCATCCGTTGCTTCCTGAGCCAGCTAAAAGGGTCGAACAAGATGGCCAGGGTGGACTTGACGGGGTGCACCCGAGTCGGCAACTGGAGCGTGTGGGCCATAACGAGGGAATGCAAGGCGAGCCTGAAGCGCCTGGTCCTGAGAGGGTGCGGCCGCGTGAACGACCGCGGCGCGGCGGTGATCGCGAGGCGGTGCGCCAAGCTGGTGGAGCTCGACCTCGGCGGGTGCGACATCAGCGACGAGGGGGTGAAGAAGCTAGCCCGAGACGAGCCCATAGACCTGGAAGTGATCTCCCTCGCGGGCTGCACCAGGATCACCGACCGGAGTCTGCTGGTGCTGAAGAAGTACATGGGGCCAGGGTTGGAGAGGGTGAATGTCGCCGGATGCACCGGAGTCAGCAAAGCCGTCATCAACTGGTTGAAGCTTTACATCGACGAAGTCGATTACTGAGGTTAAATTGGGATGGTTCTCCTATCTTGAGAGGGTTCTCCTTCCACTTTTTGATCTTGGGAGTAGTGTACTTGTCGGATCGAGCGACATAATGTAATGCATGCACACATGCAACTGCATTCTCTCTCTTCTCTACGTACATGGCTTCTCTATGGTTTGAGTGTTGTAAACATGGAGTTGAGAGATACTATTCAGTTGCTGTTGGGCATCGAGAACTTAAATCCCCTTTATATTTCTTGCATCTCTTCCCAAGATGTTTTTTGGTGTCTCTTTCCTGCTAAAGCAAGCATATGTCAAAGTTGCATCTTGAAATCAAAACATTCTGATTTGTTAAGATTGTCAATTGTAATCGGAGATGTAAATCTACCTCACATGCACTTACGTGATGGCCCGACAAATTAAAGCATGATACTGTCGAAAGGAAATGAATTAAATGCAAGAAGTTAAATAAGACCATTCAAACACGACATATTTTGAGCTTAATTATTAGGACATCTGGGTGAAGCCAGAAGTTGATCTCATGAAGTCCAAGCAGTAGTACCTCGATGGGAACAACTTGTTGGCACTGGGACAAGAGAAACATTGTTCCTTCTTTGTCCTTGTCTCCTTCAATTTGCCTTGTTCTTGCTTCAAGCTTGAGCTCACTTAATGGAATTAATCCGTGCCGCAAAGATCATGTTTGGTTTATCTCGGCAGGCACTACTGTATAAGATATATATCGTCTACTGCCAAAGTGAGCCTGTAAATTTATAGAGTGGTGATGAGACTATTTTTGATTGGAATATTCTGTGCATAATGTTGGATATTTATGTTGTATATAATTTATCCTTTTTCTCCCACAAAAGTGAGCCTCTAAATTTTCTTTTCTTTTAGATTCGGTGAAAGAAAAGATGGAAGCACAGTGCAACATATCATGCGTTGATTCAGCTTTTCTTTTCCTTTTATTTTTTTTAACAGACCAATCATCGAAATCACCATCTTCTACAACTTGCAACTGTCGTTTATCAACATGAGCCCCCTCAGAAGCTTCTCTGATCGGACAAGCCGGCATCCAATTTTGTTGAAGTCCACTGAGGTATGGGAAGATAATTGCACAGAGACACCAGCGGTCAGTTCTCTTTGGAATGGGCGACTTAGCTTTCTCACGGCATTGACTACGAGTAGTATGTGGTGTGATGGCCAATTAAAAGAATGGAAGCATTGCCATTGCTTTTGCTTTTGGTGAAAGCTTACTGCTCGCTTTACTACTCCTTTGATTTCCAGTTCAAAGCTTTCCCCTCCAAAAAGCATCGTATCTCTCTCTCTTTTGCTCATGATAGTTGTCTCTCCTCGCGATGGTTTGAAATTTTCACAATCTAAGGTTTCCACCGAGAGGAGAATGGGTACATAATGTCGTGCGGCCTGTGAGGAAAATCCTCTATTCTGTTGAGAAAAATTCTTTCTCTTAATCTGTATAAATAGGAAAGAGACATGTTAATGCATTTAAGCTAAAGCTTCTTCAATAAAGCTTCTTTATCTTTTATTTTTTTCATAGCCAATAATGATTTCTCAAGTTTAGTTGGCCATCATGAAAGTCTGTGAGATAATATATCAATAATTCATTTGTTTTTCAAAACCAGAAAAAAAGAGTCATGCATCCAATCCATTCTACCTTTTTTTTTTTAATTTGATAGTGAGTTCTGCTTTGGACCGATGAATCATGAACTTTTTTAAGTATGGAAAAGAATTGCATTTTTTTTTCCTTCCAAGTAAATTATCTTCACATATATTTTCTAATATATATATATATATATATAATTAATTCTCTTTAGTTGATTGTATTTTGACGGTAAGAATCTTCGAAATTATCAAGTAACTATAGATTAATTGATTACAAAATAAAAAAAATACTTTTAAAAGAAGTTTTTGATACTTTTTAACTCATATAATAACTTGGAATCATGATGATTAATATTAATTAAACTGAAATTTTTGGATGGGGATTGACAACAGAAATATACAGAGAGGATCTTACTATTCGGAAGGACGTAAATTTCATTTAAGTAAGCTAAACGTTTAGGACGTATCCCAAAATGTATTGTTTGTGTTCATTCATTGACGCCAAATCTGATAGCGACACTTGGATTCATCGTCCATAGAATTCTATTTTATATCAGCCTCATGTTTCTGAATAGTAAAAATAATGTAGGAATTTCAACTTTGGAACTCGAAAACATCATCAACATAATTATTTCTGTACTTCATGTCATTGATTCTTCAAAAGATAAGATTTTGGTTAGTGCATCAATTCCTTATTTATTAACAAATTGCATCTGCATAATTCTTGAATCTTAAATTAACTAAATTAAAAAAAATATTCTTACTTTATATCAATACATCTATTTTCACTCAATAGGAAAAAAAAAGAAACTACAGAAATAATATAGAGATGGTTGGAAAGAATAAAAGATAAGAAGAATTATTGAAGAAGTTTTATTGAAGAAGCTTGAATGCATTAACATGTCAATGTTAGAGGATTTTCCTCAACGGAGTAAAAAAATTTCCTCATATAATTGAGAAAATCTTATTAAAGGAATGGACAAAGATATTTTAGGTTCGAAGTAGTTGAGATTCCATTTTCAAGTAGCTGTAGACAATAAAAGCACCCACAAAATTACAATTAAACTCACATCACACACATAACCATCAAGCGCTAGGATAAGGTCATTTACCATGGTAAACCATACATACCATCATCTAAAAACTTCCACGTCCATTCCATTCCATTAAAGAAAGACCACCGTTCCATGTTGTACTCTTCTTGTGTGTTTGATCCATATGCTTCATCCTCCACAAGTCAACCCATGAGAGTCGTGTCCACTGTTGTTTTCTTATTCCATGTTCTAGTGGCAGCACCCTTGGAACAGAAACTTTAAGGCGAGCGTTTGAGGCGGGAAGACTGCATCGAGATGACTGGGCCAGTTTAATCGTCACGCTCGATGTCTGTCTGGATCAATACGAGGCGAGGGAAACCGATGGATGCGTCATCCATGGCGTCAGCCTGGCACGTGTCGCCCGTGGCTGCTGCGCACCTCCCCGCTCTTGCATGGTACGTGCCACCGAGATCTTTTGGTATACCGATTGCGCACACAACTGGCTTTAAGGGATAATATCTTCCGGAGTCAATGCCAGTCAATTGGGAATAGTATACTCCTTCAGACATTCCTCGTTCTGAATTCAACACTATTCGTATCGAAAGTTCCAAATAAGTCAACCATGTTCCTTGGCAAAGTTTACTTTCATTTTCTATATCTTTCTTTGATTAGGATGCTCTCCAAGTATTTGTATGGATCCATTTTGAGTGCTGTTGTCTTCTAGAGAAAAGATGGTGGAGTTCTTATTCTTGGACGGTTCTGATCTAATCACAAGTGACTTCGAACTCCCTAGTAGGAGTATAATTGCAAGGAATCCTCATGCTCCTCCTGCAGTGCAACTCCAATTTATTAGCACAGTATGCGGTACTGCTACTGTTATAGTGAGATATAGCTGTAACTCTTCCTCTCTCACTGATTGCTTCTTCCTTCCTCAGTCGATCTCCCGTCAGATGTGTTCTTGACTCTGTTGTTTGATGTTTCTACTCATCTCTCCACCTCGAAGATGTCGACTCTTCCCACCTCTGTCTGCAATTCTTCTTTGAGCCTGTTCCACCTCGCCGTCTTCAGCTCCGATCCCTGGCCCTTTCTCATCATCATCATCATCATCTAGCCTCTGATCTTGCTCGTTCGTCTGAGCTTTTCTTGCTTGGTTCTTGCTGTTGCTGCTGGAGAGGCTGCGGCATACATCATATGCTGGGGGTTCACCTGTACCGCCCGCACTGGGGAATGAGCGGGGGAGCGCGGACAGGGAAGACGCCGACTGCACCACCGCCCAAGGGGTGGATAGCGATTCGGGTCGGGGGGCAGGGGGAGGAGCAGCAGCGGTTCCTGGTGCCGGTGGGGTACCTCAACCACCCGCTCTTCGTAGCCTTGCTCCGGGCAGCGGAGGAGGAGTACGGCTTCCACCACACGGGCACTATCACCATCCCTTGCCACGTGGACCACTTCCGCCACGTCCAGGGCATCATCGACCGGGACACCGGCTCCTCGTCCGCCGCTGCCGGGGGTCACTTTCATCTGTGTTTCAGGGCTTGAAAGCTGAAACCTAAAACCGAGGAGTCTGTAAAGGTTTCAAGTAATTAATGGTAGGTTTTCGTTCCCGTTTACTGCTTTCTCCCTTCTCCACAAGTCTCAGGGATGACCAAGTCTGTCACAAGGACGAAGAATTTCGCTTCTTTTCCCAACCTTCTCTGCTGTCTTTGTCGCCTGGTTGTGTGCACCAACCGATGATGCAGAATCTTCAATAATATAGAAAAAGACATGTTAAATTTTAATGGGATTGAACTATTACAGCAAATATGAAAAGGAGTTGCAAGATTTGATTTACTACCTGATTCAAATACTGAGCATCAAGATCCGAATGGAAGCAGAATGATTCATGCACTCACTCTTAGCCACAAGTTTATTCCAAACGTTGTCCCTACAGCATATCTACATATGCACACAGCCACAGCCATTTAGTTGTTCGAATTAATACAGAAATCATAACTAATTAAACCGGACGTTCTCCGAGCACTACCGTGTGCATGCAATAAACTTGCGAGTACACAACGGAGGAAAGAAACAATAAAGTTCATGATAAATTTTAATATTAAAAAACTTGAGATGATTCTTCTTAATCTTTTCAGTTAGGGATGCAGAAAGTACTATCAAAAAAAGAAAAAGTCAATTCTCTGTACTAGTAAAATCAGAAAAAAGAGAAGTCAATTCTCTATAGTAATATCAGAAAGAAAAAAAAAAAAAAAGATCGGTAGAAAAACCTCTTAAAAAGGGCAAAAGTAAAAACATATCAGGTAACCCAAAGATTACTAAGAAAGACCCAACAAATGATAAAGATCGGTGCTTTCACTTTAGCAAAGATGGGCACTGAAAGAGAAACTACAAAGAGTACCTTACAGAGAAGGCGAAACAGAGGCTTGAAGAAGCTTCAGGTACATTCATGATCAGTCTCCATTTGTTAGACTCTTATGATAATACATGAGTATTGGATACTCATAGTGTTTATCATATTTGTAATTCATTGCAGGTTCTAGCAAAACATAGGAGATTGGCAAGAGGTAAGATAGACTTCAAGATGGGCAATGGAGCAAAAGTTGCTGTAATAGCTATTGGCGAGGTTACCCTACATTTGCTTGGTGCAACTATTATTGTATTGGATGCATATTATTTTGTTCCTTCTATTATCAAAAATATTATTTTCATTTCATGTTTGATAGTTAGTAGATATAAATTAGTTTTTAAGAATAATGATTATTCAATATTATTAGATGATAAGATCATCACGAGAGGAACATTGCATAATGATTTATTTATACTAGACATTACTCCATATATCATGAATGTAAGTGTGTCCAAGAAAAAACGAAATGAGGTGAATAGTGCATACTTGTAACATTGTAGGCTAGATCACATCCATAAGGAAATGATTTAAAAGTTGCTAAATGATGGATATCTATATCTATTCGACTAAGAGTCATATGCAACTTACGAGCATTACCTTCATAGAAAACTAACTAACTCTTCATTTAGTGAAACTAGAGAGAAAGCTATTGAGCTATTAGAACTCATATATAGTGATGTATGTGGACCCATGACAACTGGTGGTTACTCTTACTTTATTACTTTTATTGATGATTTCTCAAAGTATGAACATGTGTACTTGATGAAGTATAAGTCCGAGACCTTTGAGAATTTCAGAGAGTATATGAATGAAGTGGAGAATTAGATTAGAAATAGTATATGTTAGGATCGAAATTAGCACTAAAAGGGGGGGGGGAGTGAATTAGTGCTTTCATAAATCTTATATCGATTTGAAAACTCGTTCAATGTAGAAAAACCGTTTCGATAAAGCCTATATCAAAAAGTGTTTAAGCTTCACTTAAGAGTAAATGTAAAGTGAAGTGAGCAGCTAAGTAAGCAATAAAAGTAAGCAGCAAAGGAAAAGAGCACACTAGATTTATAGTGCTTCGGTCGTCCTGACCTACGTCCACTCCTGATTCTTCTTCACTCGAGGCCACTGGCTTTCACTAATAATCTTCTTTCCGATGGGCGAAGATCAACTACCCTTACAACTCTTTCATCTTTTTATAAACTCAAGAGAGAACCTTTACAAGTTTCACACATCTCTTAGAATGAACTCTAAACTCTAAGAGGTGGAGGGGAATACTCAGCACTTTTAAAGCTTTTTCAACTCTTTTTCATCAAGGATTCTTTCTCCATTTCTATCCTTTTTTCTTTCTTACCCAAACAGAAAAAAGTGGGGTGTTTATAGACCCCAAACAATTTCAAAAATAGAATAAAAAAATATCTCATCTCAAGTTTCTCGAGTCCTAATGGTATCACCGCTTATGCTGGGTGGTACCATGACCTGCAACATTGATACTAAGTGGTTCCACTACCCAGACCGATGGTACTACAACCTGACATAATCTGGAAGACTATATCTGGGTGGTACCATCGCCCAATCTGATAGTACCACCACTTGATAGCTTGGAAAAGTGTGCTCTTGACTTTTCCAATCTGGTAGTACCACCACTTTTCCATCTTGGGTCACTGAATGAGCCTTCTACTTAGCCCAAAACAGTCCCAATTCAAGCCCAATGAGCCTTTAACTGTGTTAGTATGGTTACACTAAAAACTAACTCAATTATGACCTAACTATGATCAATTAAGAAGCAACCGATTATAAGACTATAATTCAATATTGTCCAGCATGTCATTGGTTCATTCAGTGCTTCATCCGATCCTTCTGTGCATCATCCTCTCCTTCGGTGCATTGCCCAATCGACATGTTAATATCTCACTACTTCTGATCTCATTGGTACAATGTTCGATCCTTTGGCTCGATACCTGAACTCATGGCACGAAGTCCTTCTATCGGCACATCAATCAATCCTTTGACTGATGTCCAATCTTCTGACATATTCACTCCGGCCCAACGTCCTATTCTTCCTGCTTTAATCGATTTACCTTTTCTGATCAAAGTTAGTCCTACATCACTCAAAACACAGATTAGATCGTAAACTCATCAATTGATTTCATCATCAAAATCCGAGATTCAACAATCTCTCCCTTTTTTATGATGACAACTAATTGATGACGAAGTTTAAACTAAACTCCCTCTATCAATATGCCATAATATCAATCATGAATTATATGCAATATATCATATCATTACTTACATCATAAGTTAAAGTATTGCATCTAAACCATCAATAATAATAAAATTTTATTATACCATGCTTGATCATCTTCATACCTTCTCTCCCTTTGTCATCAACAAAAAGGAAAAGAGCAACTAGCAAGTTTTTAAGATATAATTTCAAATCATTATATTATAAACATAATTTCAAGTTTTTGAAACATCATTGCATATATCATCATGTAATCTAGTAAGTTTTTTCAGATATGAAAGTTAGCAAAATTTTTGCATCTTTTGAGATGTGCAAGATAGCATGTTTTTATATTTTCTAAAAATGTACAAGCTAGCAAATTTTGCTTCTCTTTTGAGATGAGTAAGCTAGCAAGTTTGTTTTTCTTTGCGATGTGCAAGCTACCAAGTTTTACTTCATTTTGTAATGTGTAAGCTAGCAAATTTCAAGTTTTAGAATATACAAGGTAGCAAGTTTTTGAGATGCGAAAGTTAGCAAAACTTTTGCTTCTCTTGAGATGTGCAAGATAACAATTTTTGCTTTTTTTTTTAGATGGATAAGCTAGTACTTTTTGCTTCCTTAGATGTGCAAATCTAAAGATAGGAAAGCTAGCACTTTTTGTTTCTCTTTTGATATATGCAAGCTAGCAATCCTTTCTCCCTCTTTGTCATTGTAAAAATGAAGGGAAGAATACAATGCTATAATTCTTTTCTCTTCACATCAATTTTCAAATCATGACAAAAAGATAAATTTAAATCAAGAGTGATAAGGTATACAATTTAAGAATATAAAGGAGCATTATACATAAAACTCAAGTCATAAACCTTAAGAAGTCAAGTAACATATCATGGTTAATTTGGATAAATGTCCTCTTTAATAAACAACAAAATAATCATAGGAGAACAAATAATGAAAGATCTTGATTCATATAAAAATCTCAAGTTATAATTTCAAAAAATCAAAAGATAAATCAAGATTCATTTAGATAATTCTCTTTAATAAAATGAAAGAATGAACGATATAAAAATCTCAAGATCATTTGTTTGCATAATTTTCCTATTTAGTAAATGGTAAAAAGAAGAAATCATAGAAGATAAAAAAGATTTTGATTCCCATAAAGATACCTTAAGTCAAGAAATCAAGAGAAAGTTCATTGTTCGGTTTTATAAATATTCTCTTTAGTAAATAGCAAAAAGAAATATAGAAGATCAAGTAAGAGATCTTGATTCACAAAAAAAATCTCAAATATCAATATCGACAAATCAGGATCAAGTTTATGATTCGACTGAAAAAATCTCATTTAAATTCAAATCATCAAATCATCAAAATCGTTTTCACAATTTAAGAGATTCATAAAATAACATAAATAGATTCATTAATCTCTTATTGAAAACTTGATAAGATTTTAGGGATAGAGATATTTTCAAGAATAATGCATTCCCATTTTTTATGTGTTTCAATTTGTATAATTTATTTCATACAAGCATGTCTTTGTCTTTTATACTAAACAAAAATATGCATCATCGTTTAAAACTGAAAATAAGATTTATTACAAGAGTCATCAAGATCAATAAACCATAAATCACAAAAATCATCATGCATCATTAAATTATCAAGCATGATTTCATTAAACATAAAGCATTTTCAATCAAAATCATTTTGTTTGTTGTAGTAATACATTTTTCTTGTTAAGTGAATCTAACTCTTCGTACTTAGTGTAAGAAGTTAAAATGCAATTATCATGCTCAATTTTTGTTACTTTTTTAAAATCACTAGAAAGAGAAGCATGATCTTTTTTTTTCTTTTTTTTTACATTCTATATACTAATTTAAAAATAACTTATGAAATGCGTCAAATAATTTCATAGTAAAGTAAAGGAGTTTTGATTGAATCATTTACCTCGTTGTTGAAAGCCATCAAGGCATAGTTTGCCACCTCTTCTTTATCGGTCTGTGTTAAGGCTCTAGTTAGGAGAGTCCTAATTGAAATTTATTGAAAAGGGTATTCATGTAAAACCTACCTAGTCGACCCCTATTAAAAAGTGAAGAGGCTGACTAAGGTTAGGATTAGTTTGGAGGTTGTTTCTTAGATAAGCATTAGGAGTTGATTAGAAGTAAGAGTCTTGAGTAGAAGTCATATTAGGAGTTAGTTAGAAGTAGGAGTCTTGAGTAAGAGTCATATTAGGAGTTTAGGTTTAGAAGCCCTATAAATAGTCATGTATTCATCATCTTTTATCGATGAATAGATGAATCCTTTTAGCAGCCTTTGAGTAGCAACATAGAGGAAGGAACCCCTATAGAGTTCCAAGGAGGTCAATCCCCTAAAGAGATTAACCCCAAGCTTAGAATCTGCAAGGGTTCTAACACTTGGTATTAGAGCAATGTTGTTGATGTCTCGTTGCCCTTCCACAGCCATCCATCAGCCCTCTACAATCGCTCAAAGTAATTCCTATAATTGCTTAAAAGATCATTGTCGAATTCCGTCGTCATCTCCACCACTGCGGATCATCCTTTGATCTCCCCATGAATTACAATAGGCTCTGGTTTCCTATCTTACAACTGTTGTAATTTAAGATTGAACTTGGCTTTGATACCATAAATGTTGGGATGGAGAAATAAGGAAACGATAAAAATTGAATACTATGATACAATTAATTTTGAAGTAGTATTAAACAAGAGATAAAACTTAGAATAATTATAAGATATTCCCAAGTGCATACTATTTTTTTTCATGATCTATGATCCTATTTATAGGACATAGTGCCAACTACTTCATTCATTATGTCACAAAGTGTAGGAATTATCTATAACTTCTAGATCATGGATCACTACTTAAAATATATCTATAACTATCTAAAACATGACAACTACATTAGATAACTATTATAAATTAATTTTCAATAATAAATTTGTTTTAAAAAATCATTTAAATGGGGGTAAAAAACAAGGGATCTTTGGATTTTTGCTCCCACGGAAGCATACAATCATCAACTGCAACGAGAGAGAGAGAGAGAGAGAGAGAGAGAGAGAGAGAAAAGTGATAAACAAGCTGCAAATTGCTATACAAATTTGACTGTGGCAATACATGCATAACAATGCAGTATTCTCGTTTGGTTGATCACAGCAATTTACAACGTTTTCTCTACAACAGTATTTGATCAAAGAATCACAAAAAAAATTGGAGTGAAGAACTTGTTTTTAGTTGATGCCAGGCCATGACAGATTATTAATGCATACGTACTGCCTCAGTCTGCTCACGCGACGGCAGACTATCCCTGCATCCAACTGAAGGATCTCTTGTGAGTTTGCTGCGGAGTGAAGCTGAGTCCAAACATCTCCTTCATTGCTCGCCCTTGCTCTACAAATCCGATCAGCTTAGCGACGAGGGATGCGCTCTCTTTTACGTGTTCGAGGTCGGTTTTAGTCCACAAGCGCTGACCTAGCTGCAATTTCCGCTGCTTGGAGTTCAGATCAACTCCCCACTTAGCATAAAGACTCACCCTGTCGTCCGGGGACAGCTTCTTCTGCATCTGCCTGCACAGCATTTCTCTCTCGCGACGAAGATATCTCGAGCTAACAACAGCATGAAAAGTTCATATGATCATTTCACCCATGCAGATGTACGCCTATTTGAATGCAGGGGCAAAATGTAAGCATAAGATCATGATCCGACCTCGAAGCAAGACTAACTCTGTGACCGTCTTCAGCCACTACGCCACCAGCCTTTCCATGAGAGAAAGCGTTTCTTAGAAAGGACAACCTTCTGCATTCGACTTCCATGTAGATGGAGTCAGCTGGATCGCCTTTGAAGACCAGGAAGAAGCAAGTTCTATGGACCAAGGGAACATTGCATGCGTGCCACAGCTCGATTATCTCCTGTCGCTTTCTCTCAAATTCCAGCGGCCGTCGCGAAGGAGACTCGTAGGGAGATAGCACCGCTTCCACGCCCACATCCTTTACATTCTTCTCAACTCCATGGGCTTCCCACCAAGTCTGTCGAATCTCCTGATTCATATCATCATCAATAAGCATATATATATATATGTTTACACAAAAATTGAATGGAAGTCATCTGTCGTAGAACAGAGGAATACTGGAAAAGGCTTGTAGACTACTATCAATACTGTAATTTCAAGTCTACAATGGATCTCTGGTGGTTTGCAAATCATCTACTGATGCATGGTCCTGTAGTCCTGTTTCCATAATGCTGTCTCAAGGAACATTCAATTCGTAGCCATTGTTCAAGACATGAGACATGAGACTCACAACGTGAAGCAGGAATAACATACTAACAGAACCTCTGTCTTGCAGGTATTTTAGCTTTGAGTAGCTTCTGATGTACTAGCAAAATGAACAAAAGGTAAATTCATGCACAAATGAGAAAGCCTACCTGATAAGAAGGGAGTTGCTTGTGACAATGGCATTCATCCATCTCATTCGTTCCTGAAAAAGAGGTGCTGAGATTAGCATCAGCCTCTCCATGAACAGTTTTTATATCCTCGGTTTGAATTTTGTCATCGGAAGTCAGCTTTTCTGAGGCCTGAGATCCTTCTACTGAGTGTTTCTCATTTTCGACATCATAACGCAACGCAGAGAGTCTAGGCCTTCCAGGAGACTCTTTTAAGAAGGTCTCCTGCGGTGTTTCCTTACCTTGTTCGACGTTTTCTAGCAAAGACAAGATTGAAGTGTTCATCAGACTTGCCTTGCAGCTTCTACTTCTGGCCAGAACCAACTCCCCGGAATTCATTACCTTCGACACTGAAGGCAATGGAGATGATGCATCAGGACATGGTTTGACAATGTTATCGGTTGTCCTTGTCGCAATATCTATCGATTGCTCCATTGCAGGTTTCAAGTGTGTATCGCCTAAAGATTGTGGTGCAGGATCCCCAAGTCTGTCTTCATCAGTCAGTGCCAGCAGACTATCACTTCCATCACTAATCAGGAGGTTGAACTCGTCACTCCTGCTTGTGCTTATAGCATGTATCTCAATACACTGGACTTCCTTGCAGTGGTCTTCAGAATCTTCATGCGTGGCTTCGACAATTTCCTCCCATCCCTGATGCAGGATCTGTTCACTCAAAGTAGGACTGCTGATCGATCGCAAATGTGACTTCATCTTACTAGGAATCTCTATGTTATACTCGTAGTTGTTCCTTTCTTCCGGCATATCAAATCTCGAAGAGTCTAAATCTGCAATTTGGTATGCAATATTAGACGTATCATAAATCGAAACTCCATCTTCACATTCACTGCGTGCATGGGATACCGACGAATGGCTGGATTCTTCCTACAGAAGAAAAGAAGAAACAAAGGTTAGAGAACATAAGCAAACTCAACAGGGTAAAAGGATACGTACCCATTGTCTTGAAGCTCGTTCATCCACCACAGCTCGGAGCAAATCCTCAAGTCGAGACTGAGCAAGATCTCTTTGCTGCATCAGGTCCATGATTTCACGCTCCATCTAAACAACGAACGAGTGTAAGAAATGGCAAATCGCATTCAGAATCCAGGGACATGCTGACGTAAACTGGTCATTGCTTATGCTGTGGTGTACATGCAGTTTGCAACCCAAATGTACTACTGTGCATATGAACCATCTTTCTTCACGTATCAACAGCAGCAAAATGAAAAGATTAAACTAACCTTCTTAATCTTGGCATCTTTGTCACGCAGGGCATCAGAATGGTGCGTGCAGGTGGCTGATTCTGTATATCTCAGTTCATTTTCCAACCTAGCAAGTTCTCTTTGCAGATGCTTTACCAGTGCCTTGTCAGACACCACCACATTAACTTGGGCATTGGTGGCTACTTGTTTTGCACAGCTTGCAAATGAAAGGGTGTTTCTGGATTGCTCAATGTGGCTTCTTGCAGGGCTCATCGTACAGATAATGGCAGTTCTTGCATTACCTCCTAAGAAGGGCTGTAAAATGCGTGTCAGCTTGGAATCTCGATATGGAATGTGACCAGTTCTCCCTTTGCTGCATAAAGAAAAAGCGAGTGATGAACATCTGAATTCAGATTCGAAGAAGATTTGAGAGAAACAACAGCCAGATAAATATCTAGCAAGGAAAACAAGAGCAAATTGCTGTACGTTGTTTAGCTAATCTGTAAATGGAGACAGATGGGATAATTACGTATTTGAACGAGGCTATAAACAGTTTACCAAAAAGAAATCGCTTTCTGGCCCATTCAAAATATCCACCTGTTTGATGTTTTATCATGGTATGCATTCATGCAAGATGAAACTGATTACCAAACAGATAAGATCACTGTGGCTCTGAAAACGGCAAATGTGCCCAGTAATCTGCCATCAGATGGCAGGTTTAAGAGAGAGAGAGAGAGAGAGAGAGAGAGAGAGAGAGAGAGAGAGAGAGAGGGAATTTCATCTTTCATTGAGAAAGTGGGACGTTAAGTTCATCAGAGAACAGCGAGTACTTGGAAGAAAGCATTTCAATTACCTCAGCTTGCGGATAACAGTTCCCAGGGTAAGCAAACTTCGGTTAATGTGACAACCTTCTTTTAGGCGATTACTAGCAGAAGAAACTTGAGATGCGCGTTCACTTCCTGCTAAATCAATAAAATTCTGTGTCCAGAGAAAATGAAAATTCAGCCTCCTATCGTGCCATTGTCACTTGAATACATATATCTAAGGAAAAAGAAGATTGATGATCAATGAGAGAATGAACATACCACAGCAGCTAAAAGAGTAGTTGAACTGTCTTTGCCCATGAACTCACGAGCACTACTCTCGATTGTCTGCAGTCATAGACGATTAGGCTAAAATTAAATCTCTAATTATTCTGTTCAACTAGCAGAGTTTAGTCATTCAGTGATCTGAGCAGAGGGCGAACCAATCTCAGAATCTGATGAGATCGGGAGCTCAGTTCATTGAGAGATGTCTCCCCGACCTGTCGTTGAGCTATGACAAAAAATTCATATATATTAACTTCCTTTTGAACAAAGCAGATATAGAAAGATAACCGAGAGTATAGTAAGCGTATGGAGAAGCATATCTCAGTATCAGACCTGCACAAGTAAATACAAGTTCTTTGAGATGCCTCTGGTCCCTCAGAGTTTCCTCAGTGAGTTTTTCCACCACAGTCCCTCTCTGAGACGGATGGTAGCAAGTTAACCAGAAACCTTTGTTGTTTCACCCCAAGATAAGAAGAGAAGCAACTTGATTAAGCATTCACAAGTGCACCTACTTACTATACCTCTGGATCATCAAGAAGCCTAAGAGGGGAACTATCAGTGCTCAGGAGATCTCTCACTGCTTCATTGTATATCTCCATCGCTGAGAACTTGAGAACAAATTCTCTTTCCTCATGCTGCAAAAGGGAAGATTTAATATACTAGAAACGCTAGAAAGAGAGAAGCTGTACAATGATCTCTATGGCATCAGAAAACTCAGGTATTAGTCAGTTGATACCCTCTTTATGTAGTCATATATGTCCTCCATGGTATACTCGGTTATACTAGTCATCGTGTATGTCTTTCCACTACTTGTTTGTCCGTAGGCAAATATACTTGCTGCAATTCATATATTCTACCGTTAGTTTACAGTATTTTCCTTGTATATACGATAGTCCGAGATGGACACTCAGAAAAATAGATCAGTGAACTTTGTATAAAGACAGACAAACAATTCATCGAATGTGGTACTTACCATTGATTCCATTGACAACAGAAAGAGCAACTTCCTTGGCTCCTTCATCATAAACATGTCTTGTGTTGCTCTGATGCCCAAACACTTTGTCTAATCAATTCCAAACAGTAGAGAAATGAGGATGGCAAAATATTGAAAATAGCTCCTAATGCAACCAAATACAAATGATATTTGAGCATCCTAATTTACTTGTTGACATATCGACCTGCACCTTTTAAGATATTTTTCTTTGAATTTACCAGAGGGGTGCAAAATCTAAGCTTATATTGTTTTCTCCTATGAGAACACTTCAAGTCACCGCAGCACAATCTCCCCCTGTTCCTGAATGGAGCTTATTATTATACGCACAGTTTGATAAACTAGGGGAAGAACTTTGGTTTTTACGAGATCTAACACACATGGTAGAAGGAATTGTTGCCAAGAGAAGACCCTTGATAAGATCCATCTGCAAATATCATTTCCTCACTTGATGTACCAATTTCGACTTCACTAAAATGAATCTTTCATCGAAACAAGTAGAAGACAGAAAATAGTATACACATTCACTAGTCTACGCAACACATTTCCCTTAAGAGTGCTGAACTTTCATCAATATGCTTTGGTTAGGAAAAACATGGGTAATCAGATTGGTTTAAAGAGCAGTAAAACCCGATAATTGCAGAAGACTCACCGAATGTATAAGCTGTTGGAAATGCGGATCGTTCGGGGAGGCTGTTCTTGAACATGATGGTGGTGTCATTGACGCACTCCCAATCTGAGGGGTCATTCTTCTCAATCTCTTTGGCGTTCAGGGGCCTCACCCTTACCGAAACCAGTATCCTCTCCTCCTTTGCTACACCCTCTGCCTTCCCCCATGGCGCTATTTCTTCGCCGCTGATCGATCCCATCTCTCTCCTCCCCCCTACAAAAATCATTCCAAAGCTCTCTAAATGCACGACACCACATGCATTACTTGCCACCTTAAAGAAATTAATAGACAAAGGACGAGAAGGAGCTGTTAAGGTTAGGGAGGTTAGGTAGAAAGGAACGATCCTCAGAGTCCTATCCTATCGATCATTCATTTCATTTAACCCTGATGCTTCTCTGATATCAACCTGACCTTAGTAGTTGGGAATACTTAATTGTTGCGACTGATGCATTTAACCATTAACCGAGTAAATTTTTCTTCAACAACAATGGCACTCCGGCGTTGCCGCTAACCTTTTCTTGAAGAAGAGGAAGAGAGAGGAGGCCGAGTGAAGAATGTAGGGATTTTTCAGACAAACCTGTGTGTGTGATCTGGCTTCAAATAAATGTAGCGTAAGCTCCTGTCTCAGGAGAAGAGGAGGAAGTGAGTCTCTTCATGCGTTGGAGGTCGAATAAAGATACGGATTCAAAGAGAAGAACACACCTCTCACGTAAACTAATGTATCAAATACATGCGCATACTGCACATCTAAATACCAGAAGAGGAGGAGAGCTGAAGAAACGTTGGAGGCGGAAATGGTATTCTTCTGTAAACCAAAGAAAAACACCGTTTCCTCTCCTCCAAAACCAATCTCGCTGTCTCCTTCCTTCCTTCTTCCTTGGAGGATGACCTTGAATTACCGATCCAGTCTTATTTGTTTGATTCGTTTGGTTCCTTCAAAATAAGGTGTTTTTCTATATTATATATTCTTGCAAAAACCCAAAAATATTGTATATCTTTTTATAATTAATCAGTTAACGATCATTTTTCATTGTTAATTAAAATATAAATATCTATCTGAAAATTATTAATATTATTGTCGGGATAATAAAGATTCAGAAATAAAAAAAAAAAAAATTGTGAAGCAGAGAAGATTTGGCGGTGGGCGATTGCGCGGCGTCCACACAAATTGCATGGATTGGATGAGAGCCGATGGAACGCAACTGGCGCTGCAAGCGAAGCGCATTCTTCTTTCCATGTTTTCAGCCATCATCTCTTGACCTTGTCGGAGGCCCTCGCATAGAGGACATGTATGTAGCCCACTATGACTGGTGTTATAATAGATCAACAAAGAAGAGAGATGCTTCGTTTGTATATTGGAGAAATCAATTGTCAATCATGATCAACAAGAATAGAGTATGTTTCAATATTAATTTTATTTATTTATATATATTATATTGAATTAAATTAAATTAAATTAAATTAATTCAATTCTTATTTTGGATAAATCAAATTATCTTCCACCCTATTCATGTTGATCAAATATTATTTTTTGTTTAATATTCATGTAACATATTAGGATATAAATAAATGATATGTTTTTATCAATTTTAATTCATATAAGTTAATATTAGTTATTTTGTTTAACTAACATCATAAATTTTATTACTATTTTCAATAGTATAGGATGCTCCATTGGTGGATTGGAGAATTCAAAACATCTTGGATCCCTTTAATGATCAAGAAGAACATATAAGCTTCAATAGTAATTTTATTTAGTTGCACTTCTTATTTTTATGTATTATATTGATTTAAATGAAACTAATTCAATTACTTGTTTTGAAGAAATCAAATTATTTTCAATCCTATTTGTGGCCATCAGATTTTCATGCATCATATTAAGATAGAGATAAATGGCATGTTATTATCAATTTTAATTCATGTGAATTAGTATTAGATATTTTATTTAATTAATATCATAAATTTTGTTACTATTTTTTACAAGATATTTCATTTGTAGGTTGAATAAATCGAATTTACTTTAATCCTATTTTTGATAAAAAAAAGAATGAAATGAGTTTCAATATTAATTTTATTTATTGTCACTTTTCATTGATGAATTATACTGATTGAAATAAAATTAATTCGATTACTTGTTTTGGAGAAATCAATTTATCTTCAATTCTATTGGGGATCATCAAATATTGTAGTCATCAAATATTCATGTAGCATAATATCAAGGTAAAGATGAATGATATGCTATTATATATTTTAACTAAAAAAAGTTAGTAAGCTTTAACTAACATAAATTTTATTCTTGATCAAGGAGAATCTAGTAAGTTTTAATATTAATATTAATTATTTTAAATTCTAAATTTTATGAATGATATTGATTTAAATTCAATTACTTGTTCTTGAGAAATCAGATTGTCTTCAATCGTATTTGTTATCATCAAATATTCATGTAGCTTACTAAGACTGAGGTAAATCACATGTCATCAATTTTAAATTTAAATAAGTTAGTAATAACTATTTTATTTATCTAATATCATAAAATTTTGTTATTACTGTTTTACAGAATACTCTATTTGTGGATCCAAGATATCAAATTGGCTTCAATCTTATTCATTATTAACAAAAATGTACTAGGTTTTAATATTATTTTTATTGAATTTTACTTCATTTTGTATTTATTATAAGGATTTAAATAAAATTAATTCAATTACTTGTCTTGTAGAAATCAAATTATCCTCAATTCAAATTGTGATAATCAAATATTATATTTATTAAATAATATATTTTATTAAATATACATGTAGCATATAAAGATAGAGATAAAAGATCTGTTGTTATCAATTTTAATTGATAATAAGTTTGTATTAATTATTTTATTTAACTAACATCATAAATTATATTACTATTTTTTAAAGGATGCTTCTTTTGCAGATTAAAGAAATCAAATTATTTTCAGTCCTTGTCATGATGAAGAAGGAGGCTATAAGTTGCGAAACAAATTTTATTTATTTTCACTTATTATTTTATTTATTGTATTAATTTAAATTAAATTAATTGAATTATTTGATTTGGAGAAATATAATAATCTTCATTCTATTTGTGATCATTAAATATTATTATCTTCAAACGCTATTTTTTTTTTAAATATTCTTGTAGCATATTAAGGTAGAGATAAATTTTGTTAGTGTTTTTACATGATACAATTTTTGTGGATTAGAGAAATCAAATAGTTTTCAATCGTGATCCATAAGAATGCAGTAAGTTTCAATATTAATTTTATTTGTTTTTTACTTCTCATTTTTATGTATTATATTGATTTAAATAAATTAATTCAATTAGTCATTTTGGAGAAATCAATTTTCTTTAATCATATTAGTGATCATCAAATATTCATGTAGCATATCATGATTGAAATAAATGATATTTTTGTATCAATGTCAATTTATATAAGTTAGTATTAGATATTTTATTTAACTAACATAATAAATTTTATTACTATTTTTGGATCGGTGAAAAAAGTTGTCTTCGATGCTATTACCTATTAGGATCATAATAACTGAGCGGGTGAATTAGTGCTATAATAATTTTTTTATCTAATTTTAAAGTTCGATCCAATTTTAAAGTTTCTATTAGAAATGTGATTAACAAGAAATTCATGTAAAGGTTACGAGGAAAGTAAATGATAAGCAATAACAAATCAAAAGCAAGAGAAGGAATATAAACCGATTTACTATGGTTCGGTCTTCCTGACCTACGCCCACTCCTTATTCCTCTTCCCTTGAGGCTACCAGCTTTCACTATCAATCTTCTTTTCAATGGATGAAGATCAACTACCTTTGTTATAACTTTTCTTATTTTAACAGGCTTAGGAAAGAACCTTCATACTCACTCTTATAGGAAAATCTAAGGGCGACACCACATGCATAGTTGAAGAACAAAAAATAAAAAATCCTAGATTTCTACAAAAAGGTTTCATCATCATGCAAAAATTGATACACAAAAACTCACGAAATTAAAAATCATATATGAGATAGTTGTATTACCTAGGGAGATCGTATATCTCTAAAATTCTGCATATCTATGGAAAAGGATGAAGTAGTTCAACTATCCTCCTCTTTAGTAGTGATCCACATGGCAGGGGTTGTGAAGACGCTTCTCAAATCACTGCCCAAATCTCTACATGCCCCTGTTGGCTAAGAAGGTGAAAGGGAGAGGAGAATAGGAGGTGGCAGTCAAAAAGACATAGCCAATGACCCTTTGGTTCCCTCCTATTTATAGAGGCTTATTGTCAACTGAACTCTAATGGATCCTGCAATATTGGGTACTGGATCTTCATCCAACTATCCAAGCCTCTTAGATTAGTGGATCTTTATCCAATAATCTCTCATTGGCTCTTATTAGATCTCATCAATAGAATCTAATAATTCAGGACTTATTAGATATCCAATAAGATAGGGGCTCCAACGGATATCTCATCTCCGAACCTCTACTCATCGCAACACCTACCATATGTGTGTGACCTCTAAGCCCAATATTGAGCTAGTCATTAGTCATACTTGTCATAATTCCTTGTAGCTCAATTTCTCCATAATAATTCACTTGACTCATCGACTACGAACGTACTAGGCTACTATATCGCAATCCCTAGATGATATAGGAGAATCCAATCCATTAGACATATTTGTCCTTAATTATCATGTACCTATAGTCTCTCATTCATCTAATATCCTAGAGATCATATACTGGGCATGGTGTTGTTAGGCCCATATAGTTTCTACTCGAGTCTCACACTAATTAGATTCTCTCAAAGAACTCTCTCTCTCAATCCGAATGACCCTAGCTAGGGATTTGTTTAAGCAAGAATACATGGGATATTCATCTCATAACACCGAGAATGGATAATCCTTTATCGACGCTCAATAGATCTCACAAGGTTAGCTACTACTCTCGATAACTAGTTGTACTAAATTTAAAACTTCTAGACCTATAAGTCCGGTATCAAAGAGTGGAGTACTCATATAGGACATTCTTAGTGTCTTAAGTCTAAGAACCAGATATACCAATCAGATGATAGTATTACTATATGATAATAAGGTATTGTCAACCATCAAACATTTCGTCAGTGGATCAATCAGTAAGCTCATTTTCCAATGAGCACCTGCATTGTATCCCTAGTGTCCCCACATGAGCAGCTATGAGGCTAGCTACCTTAATTATATAGACGGGTATATAGTACATCAGTCTATCTAGCTATCTCGATGTCCCTCTTAAGTAACATATGACAAGGATTATTTAGTGTTTATGTTTAAAGGCGAATCGGTCTTATTATCGTGATCTCATCATGATCTGATTTCCATTACATAGATCCATGGACATCACAATATATATGCAATAAATAATATAAAGTAAGAAAATATTATAATAATAATAAGCAAAAAGAGTGCATACCATGTCATACGTGCCATCACTCACGTGATTGGCTTGCAAGGCACCTATGACTAACAATCTCCCACTTAACTTAAAGCCAATCACCTATGTGTCTGATCTCTATCAGACCCCTATGATATTCAAAGACAATCTAAGACAATAGTTTTGTTAGTGGATCTATGATGTTATCTTCTGATAAAACTCTTTCCACTACTATATCTCCTCGGGCCAAGATCTCTATAATATATTGGAACCTCCTCAGAACACTTCTAATGAGACTCGGGTTCCCTTATTTGAGCAATCACCCCATAGTTATCGCAATATAAAGGAATCAGCTCCTCGCTGCCTAGCACAACTCTCAAATCTATGATGAACTTCTTCATCCACATTTTCTCCTTTACTGCTTTTGCCGTAGCAATGTACTCTTCCTCTATAGTCGAGTTAGTAGTAGTATCTTGCTTAGAACTCTTCCAACATACTATTCTCCATTCAAAGTGAACACATACTCTGAATTAGACTTACTATCATTGATATTAGATTGGAAACTCGAGTCTGTGTAGCCCTAAACCCTAAGGCTACTACCTCAATATACTAGTAAAAGATCCTTAGTCATTCACAAGCACTTAAGGATACACTATACTACTTTCTAATGCTCTAAGCTTGGATCCACCTAATACATGCTCATTGTTAGGACCGAAATCGGCACTAAGAGGGGGGGGTGGTGAATTAGTGCTTTCGTAAAAGTTACATCGATTCAAAAATATAATTCAATAAAATCGTATCAGAAATATATTTAACTTGAAAATGTTCGTAAAAATATAATGAGCAAGTAAAGCAATTTGTAATATGAGAATGAAAAACAGAACAAAAATGCAAACCCAGTACACTAGATTTATAATGGTTCGGTCGTCGCGACCTACGTACACTCTCGATCCCTTTTCACTCGAGGCCATTGACTTCCACTACCGATCTTCTTTCCAACAGACGAAAATTAACTACCCCTATAACTCTTTTCTCCTTTTCACAAGTTCAAGAGTTAACCTTTACAAGCCACTCACCCCTCTCTTAAACTAAAATCGAAACTTGGAGCTAGAGGGGAATTCTTAAGGATTTACTATAGAGTTTTTACATTATTTTTGTTTCAGTTCTTGTCTTAACTGAGTAGGGATGAGTGAGATATTTATAGGCCCCAAATAGATTCAAATTTAGAGCCAAAATGGTCTCATCTCGGGTTTTCAAGATACTGACGATACCACCGCTAGTACTGGGCAGTACCACCGCTTGTTAGTTTGACATTAGGTGGTATCATCGTCTGACAGAGCCTCGAAGACTGGGCTCTGGTAGTACCACCACCTGATAGGACAGTACTGCCGCTTGGTAGCATTAATTGCTGGCGATACCATCGCCTAGTTTGGGTGGTACCATCGCCCGACCACTTGGGAGGCTGAGCCTCAGGTGGTGCCACCACTTGGGCCGGCTAAGGGTCATTGAATGAGCCTTTCTTTTGGCCCAAAATAGCCCCAACTCTGGCCTAGGTTGTTGGGAAATCTATGGTTACATCACATGTGCAGCGGAAGAATAAAAAATAAAATCACTAAATTTCCCAAAGATATGTTTGTCATTGTGCAAAGATTAGTGCGCAAAATCTTTAAAACTGAAAACTCCATATATGAAAGATTGTGTTACCTAGAGAGATCATATATCCATGAATCCCTGTAGATCTATAGGGGAGGATGAATGAGGTCAAGCGTCCTTCTTTCTAGCGGTGATCCACACAACAGGGTTGCAACAACGCTCCTTAAATCTCCAACCCTACTATTTGAGGAGGAGAAGGAGAGGAGAATAGGAGGTGGCAACCAAAAACCTCTAGCCTATGAGTCTTTGGTTCCCTCATATTTATAGAGGTCCTCTATCAACTTAACCCTAATAGATCCTACTTTATTGGGTATTGGATCTCCATCCAACTATCCAAGCCTCTTAGATTAGTGGATCTCTATCAAATAATTTCTCATTAGCTCTTATTGGATCTCATCCATAGGATCCAATAATTTAGAGGCTTATTGGATTTCCAATAAGATAGGGGGTCTGACGGATATCTCATATCTGAACCTCTACTCGTCGCAACGCCTACCATATGTGTGTGACCCTCTAGGCCCAATATCGAGTTAGCCATAAGTCATACCTATCAAAACTCTTTCTAGCTTAATGAATTATTATCTTCATAATAATTTACTTATTGACTACGGACGTACTAGGCCACTACGTCGTAGTCCCTAGACGATATAGGGGAATCCAATCCTTTGGATCTATTTGTCCTTAGTTATTATTTATCTATAGTCCCTCATCCATCTAATACCCCAAAGATCTATACCAAGCATGGTACTATTAAGCCCATGCAGTTTCTACTCGAGTATCACTCTAATCAGATTCTCCCGAAGAACTCTTTCTCTTTCAATCTGAATGACCCTGGCCATGGATTTATCTGAGCAAGAATATATGAGATATTCCTCTCATGACATTGAGAGCGGATGATCCTCTATTGATATTAAATAGCCCTCATAAGGTTGGCTACCACTCCCGATGACTAGTTGTGCTAGATTTGGAACCTCCAAACCTACAAGTCTGGTATCAAAGAATGGAGTACTAATATAGGACATCCTTAGTGCCTCAATTCTAAGGACTAGATATACTATTGGGATGATGGAATTGCTGTTTAATAATAAGGCATCATCAACCATCCAGCATTCCGTAAGCAGATCAATCAGTAAACTCATTCTCCAATGAGTACCTGCACTATATCCATATTGCCCCCACACTAGTAGCTATGAGAATAGCTGCATCCATCATATGGACGGGTATACAACATACCAATCTGTCTGGTTATCTTGATGTCCCTCTCGAGTAATCTATGACTGGGATTATTTAGGATTTACGTTTAAAGACGAATCGATCTCATTATTGTGATCTCATCATGATTCGGTTCCCATTATATAGATCAATATATATCATCATATATTCATGTAATAGGTAATATAAAGTGATAAAATATCAAATAATAATAAGTAAAAAGACCGCGTGTCAAGTCACACGTGCTACCACTCATGTGATTGGCTTGTAGGGCACCTATGATTAGTAATCTCCCACTTAACTTAAAGTCAATCACGTTTGTATCTGATCCCCATCAAACCCCTGTGACGCTCAAAGACAAATTGAGATAACGACTTTGTCAATAGATCTGTATGTTATCTTCGAATGGAACTCTTTCCACTGACAAAAATAAGTTATATATATATATATATATATATATATATATATATATATATATATATATATATATATATATATATATATATATATATTGGAGGCTCGTAAGCCCCAATAATAATAATAATCATATTATACATACTGATGAGGAAAATAATGGCAACAAGACTAGCTGACGTCACCTGTCCCATCACGCCTCAGCACCTGGTCAAATTGGCCAACACGTTGACCGAGGCACCATTAATACCAGCCTACCCCCTGCCAAAAGTTAAGTCTAACACGCTGACCGAGGCACATCAATGCCGACCTGCCCCTTGTAAGTGGGCAGCTTAGGAAGCAAATTGCTCCCTTATAAATACCCTCTCGCTCATTAGAAGAAGGGGACCGGACAGAAACACTCGCTCTTCAGCCACCCTCTCGTTCACGGGGGATCACACACTCAACACGTGGAGCTTTCTCCTCCTCCTAAAGCCCCTCCACATCTTTTTCTAACTTGATCGTCGGAGGGGTCGGGCCGAGCCTCCGACCCGACCTGTGTGCAGGAACGAAAGCGAGGTGGTATCTTCCCGACGCTGCTGTGGAGCTGCTGACCCGATCTACCGCCTCGAACCACGGTGCTCGGCCGCCAGGAGACCCCGGGGGACGTCTCCCGAGATCCCCGACTTCCGGACCCCAAAACCGAGTCGCGTCGGCCCCGAGGCCACGGCTCAAAAAGTTACCTACCGTAACATTTTGGCGCTAGAAGGAGGGCCCGGAATGACGGTACGTTAGTCTTCTCTTGGGTTGCTCCCTGCAGCCGACCTGCACCAGCAGCAGCGACTTTTGGGGCTGGTCTCGGCTCCTCGGCCCCACGCGCACGGCCAGTCCGCGCGCCTCGGCCCCTCGGCCCCACGCGCCTCGGCCCCTCGGTCCCACGCGCGCATCCGAACCGACCAGCGCCGGCCCCACACGCCTGGACCCCTCGGTCCCACGCGTGCGGCTGAACCGCCTGCGTCGGCACCACGCACGCGAATAGCCCGCCCGCGTCGGCACCACGCACGCGAACAGCCCGCCCGCGTCGGCACCACGCGTGCGAACAGCCCGCCCGCGTCGGCAATCCGCGCGCGAACAGCCCGCCTGCGTCGGCACCCCGCGCGCGAACAGCCCGCCCGCGTCGGCACCACGCGTGCGAACAACCCGCCCGTGTCGGCAATCCACGCGCGAACAGCCCGCCTGCGTCGGCACCCCGCGCGCGAATAGCCCGCTCGTGTCGGCACCACGCGCGGGACCAGCCCGCGCGCCTCGGCTGATCGGCGCCTCGGCCCCGTGCGCGGCCAGCCCACGTCGGCACCTTGGCTGACAGCGCAGCTTGCTGCCGCGGCCAGCCCACGCGCGCGACCAGCCCGCGCGCCTCGACCCCTCGGTCCCACGCGCGCGGCCAACCCGCCCGCGTCGGCCCCACGCACACGACCCCTCGGTCGCACGCGCGCGGTCAGCCTCGACCCCTCGGTCGCACGTGCGCGGCCAGCCCGACCGCGTCGGCACCCCGCGCGTGACTAGCCAGCGCAGCTTCCTGCCTCGGCCCCATGCGCGGCCAATCGGGCAGCGCCGGCCCCACGCGCGCGACCAGCCCGCGCGCCTCGGCCCCACGCGCACGACCCCTCGGTCGAGCGCGCACGGTCAGCCCGACCACGTCGGCACCCCGCGCGCGACCAGCCAGCGCAGCTTGCTGCCTCTGCCCCGTGCGCAGCCAACACGCTGCCTCGGCCCCATGCGCGGCCGTCCGCCTCAATTGCTCGGCTGACGGTGCACCCCGCTGCCTCGATGCCTCGGCCCCGTGCGCAGTCAACACGCTGCCTCGGCCCCATGCGCGGTTGACCGGCCAGCGCCGGCCCCACGCGCACGACCAGCCCGCGCGCCTCGGCGACCCCATGCGCGGCCATCCTGCGTCGTGCTCCTCGGCCACACACGGCCGAGATCCACCTCGGTGCAGCCAGCCCACGCGCCTCGGCCCCACGCGCACGACCCCTCGATCGCACGCGCGCGGTCAGCCCGACCACGTCGGCACCCCACGCGCGACCAGCCAGCGCAACTTGCTACCTCGGCCCCGATCGCCTCGGCCCCATGCGCGGCCATCCGCCTCAGCTGCTCGGCTGACCGTGCAGCCCGCTGCCTCGACTCCTCGGCCCCGTGCGTAGCCGACATGCCGCCTCGGCCCCTCGGGCCCATGCTCAACTCCTCGGCTGACGGCGCAACTTACTGCCTCGGCCCCATGCGCGGCCGTCCGCCTCAGTTGCTCGGCTGACGGTGCCGCCCGCTACCTCGACTCCTCGGCCCCGTGCGCAGCCAACATGCTGCCTCGGCCCCTCGGGCCCATGCTCAGCTCCTCGGCTGACGGCGCAACTATAGCCTCGGCCCCATGCGCGGCCGTCCGCCTCAGCTGCTCGGCTGACGGTGCTACCCGCTGCCTCAACTCCTCGGCCCCGTGCGCAGCCAACATGCTGCCTCGGCCCCTCGGGCCCATGCTCAGCTCCTCGGCTGACGGCTGACATGCCGCCTCGGCCCCTCGGGCCCATGCTCAGCTCCTCGGCTGACGGCTGACATGCCGCCTCGGCCCCTCGGGCCCATGCTCAGCTCCTCGGCTGATGGCGCAACTTGCTGCCTCGGCCCCATGCGCGGCCGTCCGCCTCAGCTGCTCGGCTGACGGTGCCGCCCGCTGCCTCGACTCCTCGGCCCCGTGCGCAGCCAACATGCTGCCTCGGCCCCTCGGGCCCATGCTCAGCTCCTCGGCTGACGGCGCAACCTGCTGCCTCGGCCCATGCGCGGTCTGCCCACCTGCGTCGTGCCACTCGGTCGCATGGCCCTCGCGACCACGCCTGCGCGATCAGCCCGACGCACATCGTGCTACTCGGCCGCATGGCCCTCGCGACCACGCCTGCGCGGTCTGCCCGTTTGCGTCGTGCTCCTCGGCTCTTCGGCTTTACGCCACCCGAGACCACACCTGCACGGCCCCAGCCCGCCTGCGTCGTGTTCCTTGGCCCCATGTTCCCGAGACAGACTTGCGCGGCCTGCCCGCCTGCGTCGTGTTCCTTGGCACCATGTTCCCGAGACTACCGGCGCGGTTAGCCCTCCTGCGCCGAACCCCCTCGGCCACACTCTGCTGAGCTCCCCTAAGAGCGGTCTGCCCCTCCGAGCGGTGTCACTCGGCCGCAGCCTGCTTGCGCCGGGCTTCTCGGCCCTTCTTTGCCGAGCTCCCCTCAGAGCGGCCTGCCCCTCCGAGCGGTGTCACTCGGTCGCAGCCTGCTTGCGCCGGGCTTCTCGGCCCTTCACTGCCGAGCTCCCCACAGAGTGGCCTGCCCCGCTGAGCGGTGTCACTCGGCCGCAGCCTGCCTACGCCGGGCTTCTCGGCCCTTCACCGTCGAGTTCACCTCAGAGCGGCCTCCCCCTCTGAGCGGTGTCACTCGGCCGCAGCCTGCCTGCGCCGGGCTTCTCGGCCCTTCACCGTCGAGTTCACCTCAGAGCGGCCTCCCCCTTTGAGCGGTGTCACTCGGCCGCAGCCTGCCTGCGCCGGGCTTCTCGGCCCTTCATCATCGAGTTCACCTCCACGTGGCCTGCCCGCCTGAGTTGTCTCTCGGCCCGAGCCTACCTCCTCGGCCTGCACCCTGCTACTCGACTGCATGGCCCTCGAGACCACGCCTGCGCGATCAGCCCGACGCACTGTCACGACCTTAGCTGGTTTTGCCTAAGGCGTGCGGCACCCTCGCGCGTCCGTCCGCAAAGGTCAGCCTCCCCGAAGCCTCCCATTGTCCCTTAGGACCAACAAAAGAGAGAACGGGTTAAAGAGAACGCCTCAATCGGGATCCACAAGCAAACATGTCCGAAATACACTTCATAGACAATGCAAATTACAAATAGACTTTACAAGCTCTGAATAGTTGCACAACAAAGGGTAAAATGGTCCATTACCGACCGAAAAGCTCTCGCACAGTGTCCACATGACACAACCTTTATTTACAAGCCTAAAGAGGCCACCAACCCAACTAGCATGGGACTATTTAGCCTTCGGCCGCCCCTCTACCTGCTGTACAAGGCATGAACATGCCAAAAGACAACGGACAGACATAAGCATTACATCCAACATCTTGTTTAGAAGTTTGTCCGTTACAGCACGTCGTGCTACTCGACCGCATGGCCCTCGCGAACACGCCGGCGCGGCTTGCCCGCCTGCGTTGTGCTCCTCGGCTCTTCGGCTTTACGCCACCCGAGACCACACCTGCACGGCCCCAGCCCGCCTGCGTCGTGTTACTTGGCCCCATGTTCCCGAGACAGACTTGCGCGGCCTGCCCGCCTGCGTCGTGCTCCTTGGCACAATGTTCCCGAGACTACCGGCGCGGTCAGCCCTCCTGCGCCGAACCCCCTCGGCCACACTCTGCTGAGCTCCCCTCAGAGCGGTCTGCCCCTCCGAGCGGTGTCACTCGGTCGCAGCCTGCTTGCGCCGGGCTTCTCGGCCCTTCTCTGCCGAGCTCCCCTCAGAGCGACCTGCCCCTCCGAGCGGTGTCACTCGGTTGCAGCCTGCTTGCGCCGGGCTTCTTGGCCCTTCACTGCCGAGCTCCCCACAGAGTGGCCTGCCCCTCTGAGCGGTGTCACTCTGCCGCAGCCTACCTACGCCGGGCTTCTCGGCCCTTCACCGTCGAGTTCACCTCATAGCGGCCTCCCCCTCTGAGCGGTGTCACTCGGCCGCAGCCTGCCTGCGCCGGGCTTCTCGGCCCTTCACCGTCGAGTTCACCTCAGAGCGGCCTCCCCCTTTGAGCGGTGTCACTCGGCCGCAGCCTGCCTGCGCCGGGCTTCCCGGCCCTTCATCATCGAGTTCACCTCCACGTGGCCTGCCCGCCTGAGTTGTCTCTCGGCCCGAGCCTACCTCCTCGGCCTGCACCCTGCTACTCGGCTGCATGGCCCTCGAGACCACGCCTGCGCGATCAGCCCGACGCACTGTCACGACCTTAGCTGGTTTTGCCTAAGGCGTGCGGCACCCTCGCGCGTCCGTCCGCAAAGGTCAGCCTCCCCGAAGCCTCCCATTGTCCCTTAGGACCAACAAAAGAGAGAACGGGTTAAAGAGAACGCCTCAATCGGGATCCACAAGCAAACATGTCCGAAATACACTTCATAGACAATGCAAATTACAAATAGACTTTACAAGCTCTGAATAGTTGCACAACAAAGGGTAAAATGGTCCATTACAGACCGAAAAGCTCTCGCACAGTGTCCACATGACACAACCTTTATTTACAAGCCTAAAGAGGCCACCAACCCAACTAGCATGGGACTATTTAGCCTTCGGCCGCCCCTCTACCTGCTGTACAAGGCATGAACATGCCAAAAGACAACGGACAGACATAAGCATTACATCCAACATCTTGTTTAGAAGTTTGTCCGTTACAGCACGTCGTGCTACTCGACCGCATGGCCCTCGCGAACACGCCGGCGCGGCTTGCCCGCCTGCGTCGTGCTCCTCGGCTCTTCGGCTTTACGCCACCCGAGACCACACCTGCACGGCCCCAGCCCGCCTGCGTCGTGTTCCTTGGCCCCATGTTCCCGAGACAGACTTGCGCGGCCTACCCGCCTGCGTCGTGCTCCTTGGCACCATGTTCCCGAGACTACCGGCGCGGTCAGCCCTCCTACGCCGAACCCCCTCGGCCACACTCTGCTGAGCTCCCCTCAGAGCGGTCTGCCCCTCCGAACGGTGTCACTCGGTCGCAGCCTGCTTGCGCCGGGCTTCTCGGCCCTTCTCTGCCGAGCTCCCCTCAGAGCGACCTGCCCCTCCGAGCGGTGTCACTCGGTCATAGCCTGCTTGCGCCGGGCTTCTCGGCCCTTCACTGCCGAGCTCCCCACAGAGTGGCCTGCCCCTCTGAGCGGTGTCACTCGGCCACAGCCTGCCTACGCCGGGCTTCTCGGCCCTTCACCGTCGAGTTCACCTCAGAGCGGCCTCCCCCTTTGAGCGGTGTCACTCGGCCGCAGCCTGCCTGCGCCGGGCTTCTCGGCCCTTCACCGTCGAGTTCACCTCAGAGCGGCCTCCCCCTCTGAGCGGTGTCACTCGGCCGCAGCCTACCTACGCCGGGCTTCTCGGCCCTTCATCATCGAGTTCACCTCCACGTGGCCTGCCCGCGTGAGTTGTCTCTCGGCCCGAGCCTACCTCCTCGGCCTGCGCCCTGCTACTCGGCTGCATGGCCCTCGAGACCACGCCTGCGCGATCAGCCCGACGCACGTCGTGCTACTCGGCCGCATGGCCCTCGCGAACACGCCTGCGCGGCCTGCCCGCCTGCGTCGTGCTCCTCGGCTCTTCGGCTTTACGCCACTCGAGACCACACCTGCGTGGCCCCAACCCGCCTGCACCGTGTTCCTTGGCCCCATGTTCCCGAGACAGACCTGCGTGGCCTGCCCGCCTACGTCGTGTTCCTTGGCCCCATGTTCCCGAGACACACTAGCACGGTCAGCCCTCCTACACCGAACCCCCTCGGCCACACTCTGCCGAGCTCCCCTCAGAGCGGCCTGCCCCTCTGAGCGGTGTCACTCGGCCGCAGCCTGCCTGCGCCGGGCTTCTCGGCCCTTCATCGTCGAGTTCACCCCTGTGCAGCCAACCCGCCTGCGTTGTGCTCCTCGGCTCTCGGCTTTACGCCAACCAAGACCACGCCTGTGCGGCCAGCCCGCCTACGTTGTGCTCCTCGGCTCTTCGGCTTTACGCCACCCGAGACCACACCTGCGCGGCCAGCCCGCCTGCGTCGTGCTCCTCGGCTCTTCGGCTTTACGCCACCCAAGACATACTTGGCCGCTCCTCGGCTCTACGCTACCCAGGACACGCCTGCGCGGCCAGCCCGCCTGCGTCGTGCTCCTCGGCTCTTCAACTCTGCACCACCCAAGACACTCCTGCGCGGCTAGCCCGCCTGCGTCGTGCTCCTCACCCTCGCGGCTCCGATCTCCCCGAAACTGCGTCCGCACGGCCAGCCTGCCTGGAGACAGAAGCCATGCATCAAACTCCCCCTGCATGACAACCGATGCATAGCTCCTTTCGGGGGGGGAATATGATGAGGAAAATAATGGCAACAAGACTGGCTGACGTCACCTGTCCCATCATGCCTCAGCACCTGGTCAAACTGGCCAACACGTCGACCGAGGCGCCATTAATACCAGCCTGCCCCCTGCCAAAAGTTAAGTCTAACACGCTGACCGAGGCACATCAATGCCGACCTACCCCCTGCAAGTGGGCAGCTTAAGAAGCAAATTGCTCCCCTATAAATACCCTCTCGCTCATTAGAAGAAGGGGACCGGACAGAAACACTCGCTCTTCAGCCACCCTCTCGTTCACGGGGGATCACACACTCAACACGCGGAGCTTTCTCCTCCTCCTAAACCCCCTCCACATCTTTTTCTAACTTGATCGTCGGAGGGGTCGGGCCGAGCCTCCGACCCGACCTGTGTGCAGGAACGAAGGCAAGGTGGTCTCTTCCCGACGCTGCTGTGGAGCTGCTGACCCGATCTACCGCCTCGAACCACGGTGCTCGGCCGCCAGGAGACCCCGAGGGACGTCTCCCGAGATCCCCGACTTCCAGACCCCAGAACCGAGCCGCGTCGGCCCCGAGGCCACGGCTCAAAAAGTTACCTACCGTAACACATATATATACATCACACATTCCATGATCATCCATCCATATCATACATCACATGTACATATCGTCATATAGAACTACTAGATAATAATGATTAATTAAACTATTTTAATTAATTATATGTAGTATTTTGGGAACCCTACCATATGTCTCATTCCTACTGCTTTTGGTTAGGCTGAGAGTAGTAAATTGGAGCTCTCAACCAATTTAGGGCGATTACTGAAGTGAGAGAATTCGAGTCTCATCAAAAGTGTTCTAAGGAGGTTCTAGCTTATTAGAGAGATCATGGCTTGAGGAGACATAATAATGAAAAGAGTTCTATTTGAAGATAACATCGTAGATCTACTAACAAAGTCATTATCTCAGATTGTCTTTCAGCGTTACAAGAGTCTGATGGGGATTAGACACGTAGGTGATTGGCTTTAGGTCAAGTAGGAGCGTCACAAGGTGCTAGTCATATGTGCCCTGTAAACTAATCATGTAAGTGATGGCACATATGACATAATATGTACTCTTTTTGCTTATCATATTATTTAGCACTTTATCTTGTACGCTGCATATATTGTGATGTTAATCGATCTATGCAATAGGAATCGGATCATGATGAGATTATAAAATAAGATCGATTCACCTTTAAACACTAGCCTTAAATAATCTCGATCATAGGTCACTTGAGAGGGATATCGAGATGGTCGGATAGACTGGTGTGTTATATACCCATCCATATGATGGATACAACTAGTCTCATAGCTGCTCGTGTGGGGATACTAAGAATATAGTGTAGGTACTCATTGAAGAATGAGTTTACTGATTGATCCACTCACAGAATGCTGGATGACTATCCACATGCCCCAAATAGGGGGGCTGTAGTATGAGGAGGATAGGAAGAGAGGAGAATAGGAGGAGGTAGCTAAAAAGAACCTAGCCCATGGCCTTTTAGTTCTCTCCTATTTATAAAGGCTCCTTGTCAACTTACCTTAATAGATCATACCATATTGGGTGTTGGATCTCCATCTAACTATCAATGCCTTTTATATTAGTGGGTCTCTACCCAATAATATCTCATTAACTCTTATTGGATCTCATCTGTAGGTTCCAATAATTCAGGGGCTTATTGGATATCTAATAAGATAGGGGCTCCAACGGACATCTCATACCCGAACCTCTACTCGTCACAACACCTATCATATGTGTGTGAACCTCTAGGCCCAATATCGAGCTGGTCATGAGTCATACTTGTCAGAACTCTTTTTGGCTTAGTCATACTTGTCAGAACTCTTTATAATAATTCACTCGACTCATCGACTACGAACGTACTAGGCCACTACATCGCAGCCCACAGGTGATACAAGGGTATCCAATCCATTGGACCTATCTATCCTCAGTTACCAAGTATCTATAGTCCCTCATCCATCTAATACCCCAAAGATCGTATACCAAGCATGGTGCTGTTAGGCTTATATAGTTTCTACTCGATTCTCGCACTAATCGAACTCTCCCGGAGAACTGTTTCTCTCTTAATTCGAATGGCCCTGGTGCTAGTCATAGGTGCCCAACAAGCCAATCACGTGAGTGATGGCACGTGTGACTTGATACAGAATCTTTTTGCTTATTATATTTTGGCGTATATCACTTTATAACTATTGCATAAATGCATACATATATTATGATGTCCTTGGATTTGTGTAATGGGAATCAGATCATGATGAGATCACGATAATGAGATCGATTCACCTTTAAACACATATCCTAAATGATCCCGGTCATAGGTTACTCGAGAGGGACATCGTGATAACCGGATAGACTGGTGTGCTGTATACTCGTCCATATGATGGATGCAGCTGGTCTCATAGCTGCTCGTGTAGGGACACTAGGTTTATAGTACAGGTGCTCATTGGAGAATGAGTTCACTGATTGATCCGCTTACGAAATGTTGGATGGTTAATGATGCCTTATTGTCAAACAGCGATTCTGTAGTCCTAGTGGTGTATCTGGTCTTTAGACTTGAGACACCAAGGATGTCCTATATGAGTGCTCCACTCTTTGATACCAGACTTATAGGTTTGGCTGTCCCAGATCTAGTACAGCTGGTCATTGAGAGTGGTAGTCGACCTTACGAGGGCTATTGAGTGTCGATAGAGGATCATCCACTCTCGGCGTCATGAGAGGAATATCCCATGTGTTCTTGCTCAGACAAATCACTGGCCAGGGTCATTCGGGTTGAGAGAGAAAGAGTTATATAGGAGAATCCAATTAGAGCAAGACTCGAGTAGAAACCGTATGGGTCTGACAACACCATGCTCAATATACGGTCTCTGGGATATTAGATGGATGAGGGACTATAGGTACACGGTAACTGAGGACAGACAGGTCCAATGGATTGGATTCCCCTGTATCGTCTAGGGACTACGGCGTAGTGGCCTAGTACTTCCGTAGTCGATGAGTCAAGTGAATTATTACAGAGATAATAATTCACTGAGTTAGAAGGAGTTCTGACATGTATGACTCACGGTCAGCTCGATATTGGGCCTAGAGGGTCACACACATATGGTAGGCATTGCGATGAGTAGAGATTCGGATATGAGATATCTGACGGAGCCCTTGTCTTATTGGATGCAGATCCAATACCCACTAGGGGAGGACCCATTAGGGTTTGACAGGGGACCTCTATAAATAGGAGGGATTCAGAGTCTCATAGGCTAGAGCCTTTGCTTACCTTTCCTATTCTCCTCTTCCTCTCCACCTCAGATCAGGCCTGGAGTTTTGAGGAGCGTTGTCGCAACCCTGCTGTGTGGATCACCGCTAGAGAGGAGGACGCTTGACCTCCTTTACCCTCTCCTAAGGATCTGCAAGGAAACAGGGATATACGATCTCCCTAGGTAACACAATCTACTCTATACACAGTTTTCATGTTTCGCAGATTTTTGCGCACCAATCTTCGCACGACGACGAACATCTTTTTGGGAATCGGGGATTTTGTTTTCTTGTTCTTCCGCTGCGCATATGATGTCGCCCCCGATGATTTCCCAACACCTGGATAGGGACTTGTTTAAGCAAGAATACATGGGATATTCTTCTTATAATATCGAGAGTAAATAATCCTCTATTGACACTCAATAGCCCTCGTAAGTTTGGCTACTACTCTCGATGACCAATTATGCTAGATCTGAAACTTTCAGGCCTATAAGTCCAGTGTCAAAGAGTGGAATACTCATACAGGATATCCTTGGTACCTCAAGTCTAAGTACTAAATACACCATTGGGACAGTGGAATCGTTGTTTAATAATCAGGTATCATCAATCATCCAACATTCTGTGAGCGGATCAATTAGTGAACTCATTCTCCAATGAGCACCTGCACTGTATCTCTAGTGTCCCCACACGAGCAGCTATAAGACTAGCTACCTCCATCATATGGACGAGTATATAGCACACCATTTTGTCTGGTTATCTCGATATCTCTATCGAGTAACCTATGATCGAGGTTATTTAGGGTCTATGTTTAAAGGCTAATCGGTTTCATTATCATGATCTCATCATGATCTGATACCCATTGTACAGATCCATGGACATCACTATATATATATATATATATATATATATATATATATATATATATATATATATATATATATGATAAGTAAAAAGAGTATGTGTCATGTCACACGTATCATCACTCACATGATTGGCTTGTAGGGCACCTATGACTAACAATCTCCTACTTAACCTAAAGTCAATCACCTATGTGTCTGATCCCTATTAGACCATTGTGATGCTCAAAGATAATATAAGATAATGGTTTTGTCAATGGATCTATGATGTTATCGCCTCGTAAACAATCGTTAATCTTTCCACGAAGGCAAGGCTTGCAAGTTGTATATGACTCATAGTCGAATGGATCTAAATATATATCCTTTAGCAACTTTTGAATCCTTCCCTCGTGGATGTGACCTAGCCTATAATGCCACAAGTGTGCACTATTCATCTCATCTTGTTTCCTCTTGGACACACTTACATTCATGATATTTGGAGCAGTGTCTAGCATAAACAAACTATTATGCAATGTTCCTCTCGTGATGATCTTTTCATCTAATAATGTCGAATAACCATTATTCTCAAAAACTAATTTATATCCATTAACTGTCAAACACGAAATAGAAATAATATTTTTGATAATAGAAAGAATAAAATAGCATGCATCCAATGCAATAATAGCTCCACCAAGCAGATGTAGGATGACTTGGCCAATAGCTACTATAGCAACTTTTGCTCTATTGCCCATCTTGAGGTCTATATCGCCTCTTGCCAATCTCCTAGGTCTTGTTAGAACCTGCAATAAATTGCTGATGTGATAAGCACTCCCGGTATCTAATACCCATGTATTATCGTAAGAGTCTGATAAATGAAGATTGATCATGAACGTACCTGAAGCTTTTCCAAGCTTTTGTATTGCCCTCTCTACAAGGTACTTATTGTAGTTCCTCTTCCAATACCCATCTTTGCTATAGTGGAAGCACTAGCCTGTGTCCTTTGTCAGGTCCTTCTTAGCAACATTTAATTTACTCGGTTTGCCCTTACCTTTGCCTTCTTAAGAGACTTTTCTATCTTCCTTTTCTTTCTAGTCTCACCAGTATAGAGAACTAGCTTCTCTTTCTTAATAATTCTCTCTACCACCCTCAAGATATTGAGGAGCTCAAGAAGAGTCACTTCAAGCTTGTTCATATTAAAATTCATTATGAACTGTGAAAAAGAATATGGTAGGGACTGAAGTATAAGATCCACATATAGGTTATCTTCTAGGACCATTCATAGACCCGTGAGTTTTTCTATCCACTCAATCATCTTTAGGACATAGTTCTGAACCGGTGTCCTCTTAGTCATCCTAGCACGGAAGATGCTCTTGGATATCTTATATCGTTAAGTCCTTTTTTGTTTCTTAAACAATTTATGGACATATAGGAGAATAGATCTGACATCCATCTTTTCACGCTGTTTCTATATAACTCAGGGGTCATGGAGCCCAACATGTAATACTGAGTAAGAGTGTAGTCATCTATGCACTTTATGTAGCGAGTGATCTCATCCTCACTTATTCCTTCCTTGGGTGTATGTATCACTATATCAAGGATATATACGATTTTCTCCGTTGTGAGAACAATTTCAGGTTACGGAGCTAATCTGTATAGTTTGGACTAGTAAGGTGATTGACATCAAGTATACCATGTAAGGGATTTAAAAGTAATTTTTTTGAAAATAAAGATGCAGTAGAAATAAATAACATGTCGATTTTATAGAAAAATAAATAAATAAGATATGAACTTCTATCTTAATCTACTCCTACTATTTTTACGGCGAGTTACACGACACCCTCAACACGTGAAATGAAAGTCTCTGGCAGACTTTTAGTGGAGATCGAGATCCAATCAGCATTTTTTTGTAACATCGAGGGACTCGACCAATCACACTAAGCCTAAAAGGAAGAAAACTCTTGCTGATCATAACTCCTTATAATTCCAATCCTTGTTCGACCTCTGAATCATCATAGCCTCGAGAGACTCGACCAACTATGATGTCAAATTAAGTCATAACCATCGTTACAAGATGAGTCTAACTCAATGATATGCCCTCGAGGGACTTGACCAAGCATATCATGTCCTTAGGTCATCATTAACATCTCTATATTATAGGTAAGATCTCAAATCACAATATAGTTGAGCCTCGAGGGACTTGATCAACTCAACCTATATCGGAAATTGATTTCTTCCTATAATGATGGAAGGCCATGTAGGTTAATCTAATTACCTCATATTTACTAATTTAATATTATCAAGAGATGGGATTTTGATTCGGTCTCATAATATGATGTGTCATACACACATATTTAATATATATCTATATCGCATGCAAATATAGATATATATACATATCTAGTAGGTGTATAAATATTCACACATCACATGAGCAATCACACCAGATGATCATGGGCACAACCTAATGTGATTAGGCCTGAGTTAGTGGACTCAATCACTCACATTAAGATCTATGTGTGCAGCGCTATGCCCTATGATCGTCCATCTCATCCTCATCGGTTCTGTTGATATCTCAACACATCTTCATGTGTTGTGATCGTCCGTTTTAGCCTCGTGGATTCTGCTATCACCTCCATGCTCCCATTATGTCTCCTCATGTGATTACAACTTAATCATAGACGGCCCAACATTAAATAAGAATAAAATTGGAGACTTATAGGTCCTGATAATAATAATAATCACATCACATGTACACACACATCACACGGTCCATGATCATCCGTCCATATCATACATCACATGTACACATTATTATCATGTAGAACTACTAGATACTAATTATAATAATTAATTAAATTATTTAATTAATTATTCTGTAGTATTTTGGGAACCCTACCATAGGGTGCCCCAAAATGGTATGTAGTTCCTTAAGTGGCTAGGAAATCTCGACCACTAAGGACTCCCTTGTGACCAAGAATCCTAGGCTACAAGGCTCCCTTGTGTGGCTAGGAAACCCAAGCCACCAGGGAGTCCCTTATCGCCAGGAAACCCTAGCTATAGGGCAGCCTTAGGTAGCTAGAAAAACTAGCTGTCTGCTTACCCCATGTGGCTAGGAGTCCTGGTTGCTAGGAGCACTTGGGCGGTTAGGAAACCCTAGCCGCTTGTGGTGCTCCCTACAGCCAGGAAAACTTGGTTGTAAGGGCTGCCATGCAACAGGTTAAGAGTATCCTTGTTGCTCTCGTTTCTATTGCTTTTGGCTAGGCTGAGAGCAGCAAATTAAAGCTCTCAGTCAAGGCTGATTTGACATCAAAAGTCCTCTCTAAAACACCTCTTAACAATAAGAAAAGGTGCAGCACAAATTTGAAAACTATGATAAAAAAATCATAGCAATCACACAAAACAATTTCAACACGATTGAACACAACAAACACAATTTAAAGCCAATCTTTTATATGAGTAACCTAGCTCTGATACTACTATTGGAAAATCTGGGGTAACATCATATATATAGTAGAAGAACGAAAAACAAAATCCTAAAATTCTCATAGAAAAATAATGTTTCATTATCTTACAAATATTGGTGTTTAAAAACTTGTAAAATCAAAAAACAGCATGTGTAAGAAAGATAAAGGAGGTTAACTATCCTTCTCTCTAGTGGTGATCCACATGGCAGGGATTTACAAAGACGCTCCTCAAATCGCTGCCTAAATCTCTTCCTCATGTGCACCATACAATCAAGAAGCGGCTGCCCCTTCTTACTGTCCACACACCCTAAATAAGAGCTGTAGTATGAGGAGGAGAGGGAGAGAGGAGAATAGGAGGAGGTAGCCAAAAAGAACCTAGCCCATGTTCTTTTGGTTCCCTCCTATTTATAGAAGCCCCATATCAACTTACCCTAATGGATCCTACCATATTGGGTACTGGATCTTTATCCAACTACCCATACCTTTAAGATTAGTGGGTCTCTACCCAATAATCTCTTATTGGCTCTTATTGGATCTCATCCATAGGATCCAATAATTAATGGGCTTATTGGATATCTAATAAGATAGGGGCTCCAACGGATATCTCATACCCAAACCTCTACTCGTCGCAACACCTACCATATGTGTGTGGTCCTCTAGGCCTAATATCAAGCTGGCCATGAGTCATACCTATCAGAACTTCTTTTGGCTTAGTGAATTAGTATCTTTATAATAATTCACTCGACTCATCAATTATTAATGTACTAGGCCACTACGCCGTAGTCCCCAAACGATATAGGGGAATCCAATCCATTGGATATATATGCCCTTAGTTACCGTGTATCTATAATCTCTCATCCATCTAATACCCCAGAGACTATACCGGGCATAATGTTGTCAGACCTATATAATTTCTACTCAAGTCTCGCTCTAATCGGATTATCTCATAGAACTCTTTCTCTCTCAATCTAAATGACCCTAGTCAAGGATTTGTCTATGTAAGAACATATGAGATATTTCTCTCATGACACTGAGAGTGGATGATCCTATAATGATATTCAATAGCCCTCGTAAGGTTAACTATCACTCCCGATGACATTGTGCTAGATCTGAAACTTCTAGGCCTATAAGTCCAATATCAAAGAGTAGAGTACTCATATAGGATATCCTTGGCATCTCAAGTCTAAGAACCAAATACACCATTGAGATAATGGAATCAATAGTTGACAATAAGGAATTATCAACCATCTAATATTTTATGAGCAGATCAATAAGTAAACTCATTCTCTAATGAGTACTTGCACTATATCCCTAGTGTCTCCACACGAGTAGCTATGAGACCAACTACCTCCATCATATGGATGGGTATATAATACACGAGTTTGTCCGATTGTCTCGATGTTCCTATCGAATAAATTGTGATCGGAATTATTTAGGGTCTGTGTTTAAATGCGAACCAGTCTCATTATTATGATCTCATCACAATCTCATTCCTATTACACAAATCCATGGACACAAATCCATATATATATATATATATATATATATATATATATATATATATATATATATATATAATATAAAATAATAAAATATCAAATAATATAATAAGCAAAAAGAATGTGTGTCATCTCACATTTGCCATCACTCATGTAATTGGCTTGTAGGGCACCTATGACTAGTAGGATCTGATTAGAGTGAGACTTGAGTAGAAACCGTGTGGGCCTGACAGCACCATGCTTGATATGTTAGGATCATGAATGACACTAAGAGGGGGGGGGGAGGGTGGGGTAAATTAGTGCTATCGAAAACTTTTAACGATTTTGAAAAATTACCTTCGGACCAGCCCTTCTTGCTATCCATATGCCTCAAACTGGAGCTATCGATTGAGGAGGAGAGGAAGGAAAAAATATAGGAGGTGGCAACCAAAATGGGTCTAGCCTATGCCCCTTTGATTCCCTCCTATTTATAGAGGTCCTTGTCAACTTAACCCTAATGGATCTTACCTTGTTGGATACTGGATCTCTATCTAACTACCCAATCCTATTGGTGGATTAATAGATCTCTACCAATAATCTCTCATTGGCTCTTATTTGATCTTAATCAAAGAGTAGAGTGGTCATACAGCACATCCTTGGTGTCTCAAATATAAGGACTAAAAACACAATTGCGATGAAGAAATAATTGTCTAACAATGAGGTTTCGCCAACTATCTAACATTCCGTGAGTGGATCAATTAGTATACTCTTTCTCCAATGAGCACCTACACTATATCTCTAGTGTCCCCACATGAACAACTATAAGACCAGCCGTCTCCATGGACAAGTATATAGTACACAAGTCTATCCGATTATCTCAATATCTCTCTTAAGTTACCTATGACTGAGATTATTTAGGGTATATGTTTAAGGATGAATCGATCTCATTATCATGATTTCATTATAATCTGATTCACATTATATAAATCCATGAATGTTATAATGCAATAGCAAACATAAAATGAAAAAAATATTAATAATACTAATAAATAAAAAAAAATATAACGTATTGCACGTGTCATCACGTGATTGACTAGCAACTTTCTCTTATTCCACTTAATGATCTAACTTGAATATCAAAAAAACTAACTTAAGAATCACACTCAACATTAGTATTTTTCAATGATTCAAAAGGCTTGAAGAACAACTCGCACCCAAATTGGGTTGAGCTGGTCAAGCGTTCAAAGTCAACCATCAATATTTTTCTCAAGCATTTTGATAAGAGGAGGGTTGACATGGAGTGTTGTCATGCCAACTCCTTAGATGAATACCTTAGCCAAGTCCTCCACTTCCCAGCTATTGTTGTTGGACAAGAGCCAGCGTTCCATTCTGTCGGTGCCATCAGATTTGCTCGCACTCTGCTTTAATATTGGAGGCTATTCAACAAACCTAATTTCTCTTAAGTTGTCAAACAATTCAATGCACATGATGGTTCCAATCGAAGTCTTTGTTAGCCTAATATATTAGGTGCCTAGTTGACTATTCCAATGATGACACTTCTCTGGGCACTGGTGGAGAATCAACTGATATCATCATTCGTAGACTAACATTGGGAGGTGACAACGTTTTCGTGAACAAAGCATACGTTTCCGTAAGGGCTGCAACCAAAATGCATCACAGATTCGAAGGTGATCCAAAAATCACTTCTAAAGAAAAGGAGGTGAAGCACCTCAACTTTGAGCATGATGACACACTTGTTGTCTTCTTCTACCGATTATGATGCCACATGTGATGTTATGATGGGAGGCATATATTTCCCCTATCAGATAAAGATAATATAGTTTCACATCCTTTGGATACAATGATATCTATCAGCTCTAAGGTTGGATCTCACTGAATCCACAAGACAAATGGTAGAGTTGCAGCTGTTGGCTGATGCATCCAAATATTAGGTTCCACCATTTGGAAAACGCCAGTGTCTCTCGCTCACATAAATCCATCTTGTAACTGGTGTGATGGGTTCTAAACATTATATTTACTGTTGTTTCATGAGCTTGAGAATTCAATTTGTTGACCTAGGACTAATATAGTACACCCAACTTGGTTATCAGTTAGCAGCCATAATGGTGGTCCTTTTAATGAATTGAGTGCCTGGTTGTTCAAGATTATGTAGCCAGATCATGAAAAAGGAGTCATTTGGTACGGGAAAATTAATCTTCTTTTGGGTCCGAACTTTCCGATCGGACGACAAGTGGGAAATTTTTATGTTAGATTTGCGTAGCCTGGCAGGCTCCCATATCAAGAGCATAAATTCCAACGCCCGCCCGCCCGCCTGCCGGCCTGCTGCTGCCGCTCTTCTCCTCCCATTCCGTGTGGTTTTTAGTTAAATCTTCCTCTCCTGGTTTTGATCGGTTCGACTTTTGGCATACTCTCTTTTCGCCGTCTCCAACTCTCCCTCCTCGTCAGCGTTGGAGAGAGACGAGCGCGATGAAGGTACTGTGCGACGTGTGCGGTAAAGAGGGCGCCTCGGTGTTTTGCTGCGCCGACGAGGCCGCTCTCTGCGACGCCTGCGATAGGCGGGTCCACCGGGCGAACAAGCTTGTCGGCAAGCACCGCCGCTTCTCGCTCTCCGCGCCCTCCGCCCAGTCGCACCCGGCCTGCGACATCTGCCAGGTTTGCTTCCGTTTCAAAGGCGCCATTTTGATCGCCTTTTCGGGCAGATGTGTAGAGAAAGATTGCATTTTTATGGAAGGAATTTTGATTTCGTTGGTGTTCGGACTTGCAGGAGAAGCGGGGGTTCTTGTTCTGCCAAGAGGACCGGGCGATTCTTTGCAGGGACTGCGACGCGTCCGTTCACAGCGCCAATCATCTCACCATGAAGCACAATAGGTTCATCCTTACAGGCGTCCAGCTTTCCGCCGCTCCCATGCCCCCCTCTCCCTCCCCTGAGTCGGTGGCGGAGGTTAAAACTAGCACCAAATCAACCGTGCCAAAGAGCAATCAGAATAAGGCCTCGGTTGCAGACGGTTCCACGCCCATCGCTTCCACAAGCAGCACCACCAGCAGCAGCATCTCGGAGTACTTAATCAAAACATGTCCGGGCTGGCGCGTGGAGGACCTGCTGGTCGACGATCCGGCCTTCGGAGTGGAAGATTTCGCCAAGGTTTGTCCCTCATGATTCCCAACCTATTTCGGATTAGATAACGATAAAAAAAAAAAAGGTAATCTTTTTTGCAACTGAAGAAGATTAAAAATCGGATCCTTTTCTGGGGGATGCAGGGCGACGAGTTGCTGCCATTCCTGGAGGCGGATCTGGACAGCGGCGGGCTTGACGCGCTGGCGGAAAAGTTCCCTGTCTGGGCGCCTCACGTGCCCCAGTACCCTCCGCCGCCGGGTCTGTCGTCCGCCGCCGACGGCTCCGGACACCACCAACCATGGCGGGGGAGCAAGGAGGCGGGGCGAGAGCGGTGGAGCGAGGACGTGTTCACCGTGCCTCAGATCTCCCCTGCTTCGACTCCCAGCAAGAGGCCAAGGAACTCGTTTTGGTACTACTGACGTGGTCCTTCCTCTTGAGCCCGCCGACCTTTAGCTCGCTTAACTTGTACTCTCGCTTCCCAGACCCTTCGTCTCGTTGGCCTTCAATCTTTGGATCAAGGTTTATGCCATAGGGAGCTTGTTTTGGCTGGTGCTTCGGCATCTGGTGCAAAAACTTAAATTGTTCCCCATTTCTCTTAGATCTTCGATTCATGAGTTAGCAAGATATTTACAAGGAGAGCTGCTTTCTGATATTGTCACTGTTAAATAATGATATTATTTCATGTGATTCGAATTAGATAATTTAAAATTACCTCAATCTAGATTTAAATCAAACAGGTCAAACATTAGAGCACAATGTCTAGGCTCATATAATAAGAGTAATCGGGTTGGGGAGTACTCTATCCGTCCTTGCCTCATATACATATAGATAATAAAAAATATTTTTTATCCTCACCTTTAATAAAAAATATCTTTTATCCCCACCTTTAATAGGGGTAGATCCTTGCGAGTATAATTGAACAAATGAATTGAGATGTTATGTGTGACAAAATTATATATTTGATAAAATAAATCTTTAATATTCTTAAAGAGGCGAACAATAATTTAGGTCATATAGATACTAGCAAAATATTTTTTTATTTATGAATTAATTGTCACTATTTAAAACAAGAATTAAAGTAATAAATTTTTTAGCTCTTTATCATAATAATAAAAAATCAAACAATCTAGAGAATTGAAGCAGCTAAACAATGATCACCTCAGTTAATTTTTATATTTATTCTTAAAAATTACAGCTTAGAATGTATATATATATCTACGGGTATCGATCAAATTGGATAATATCTCAATGCTCTTGAATTCTCCTTTGTGGTGTTTGTTAATTACAAATGATCAGTCCAATTCACAAAGGGTAGAAGATATTTAAAAAATCATGTCCGAATAAAAAAAGAAAAAGCATGAGTAATTGAGGAACAAGACCACGGTTCGGTGTAATTGCTTTACTAGCACAGGTTTCTCGTGCTATTTCGATTTTAATGGACCCAAAAGATGATGTTGATGCAACTTTGGAACACGAAATAACCATTAAATATCGCTTCCACAACAACATGGATCCGTGCCGATACATCGTTAGCATTGAAGACATATGCAATCCAAAAGAGAACGTGTGGGTCCCACACGAGAAGCTCTCTGCATCAACTCATAAATGCCGCATTAACAAAATCGTTTTGTAGATACTTTTAATACAAGCTACAGTAACCCTTTTCTCATTCAAAGGAAAAGCTGCGTAATGCAAGCAACTTTTGAGGTGTGAACACAGCTTTTTAGTCGGTCAATCCATAAGCAAGTAAGGTTATGCCTCATGTTGTGGCAATCAAAAAAGAGCGCGCGCATATATATGCATATATTTATATATATGTATATATATATATATATATGTATATATGTATATATATGTATATATATGTATATATGTATATATATATACAAATATATATATATACATACATATATATATATATACATACATATATATATATATATATACATATATACAAATAGCTATATATATATATATATACATATACATATATATACACATACATATGTATATATAAATATATGTATACATACATATATGTATATATATACATAAACATAAATACATATATATACATAAGCAATAAGGGGGCAGTCAATTAGTGCTTACGTAAAAATATCGAGTATTTAGATAAAATCATATTAGAAATACATTTGAACTTAGAGATAGTGTGATGTGGATTGAGAAGCCAAATTATAAGCAATATAAAGAAAAAAAAGGTAAAGAAAGAGAAAGCATTCAAATTTTATAATAATTCAATCGTCATGAGCTATATCTACTCCCGATTCCTCCTTTTTTAATATCACCAGCTTCCATTATTAATCTTTTTTCAATGGGTGAAGATCAACTACTCTCTTACGGTTCTATTCTCCTTATCACAGATTTAAGAGATAATATTTACAATTCTCTTAGCCCTCCCTTAAATATAATTTACACTTAGGGAAGATGAGTTGAACTCTCAAGGAATCGTAATAACGTTTTTTCATTTGGATCACAAATTTTTTGTTCACACTTTCGTGCTTTTTAATTCAGGAAAAAATAGGGTATTTCTAGGCCCCAAATTGCTTAAAAAATATAGCTAAAAAATGTCTCAACTTGGGTTTTTTGGTATTAGCGCTACCACCACCTATAGAGTAACCCTGGACGGTACTACCACTTGACAGCCTCAGAGACTAAGCTCTAGCGATACCCCCGCCTGGCAGCATTAACTACTGGTGTACCATCGCATAGTCTGGGCGGTACCATTGCCCAGACTACTTGGGAGGCTGAGCCTCAAGTAGTGCCACCAGCTTCCAGTACCGATCTTCTTTCAACGCACAAAGATCAACTACCCTTTTACACTTATTTTTCTCATTTTCATAAATTTAGGATATAACCTTTACAACCACTCAACCCTCCCTTAAACTTCACCTAACACTTAGAGCTTGAGAGGAGTTCTCACAATATTATAATAGTGTTTTCTTTCTTTTTTGCTCTCAGTTCTTATGTTAACTAATTAGGGATGAGTGAGGTTTATATAAGTCTCAAATGGATTAAAATTTAGAGCTAAAAATCTGAATCCCCATTATTTCGGGGTACTGGCGGTACTATCGTCAATATTGGGTGGAACCATCGCTTTTCAATTCTGACACTGGGCGGCACCACCGTTTAGTCTGATAGTACTACCATCTGACACATTGACACTAGGCGGTACCACCGCTTGACATAGTTTGAGAGACGGTGCTAGTCGGTGATACTAAAAGGTTCTCTCGTAAACCTATGAAAAGGAGAGAGAGTGTAATGGTAGTTTATCTTTGCCCATTGGAAAGAAAATCGATTGTAGAAGCTAGTGGCCTCGAGTGAAGAGGAATCGGGAGTGGACGTAGATCACGACGATCAAACTACTATAAATCTGGTGTACTCGGTTTGTATTTCTATTCTGCTTTTCATTCTAATATTACAAATTAATTTACTTGCTTACTACTTTCACTATGCTTATGAACGTACTTTCAAATTAAACTCATCTTTCTAATACGAGCTTTATCGAACGATATTTTCGAATCATCAAAAGTTTTTCGTAAGCACTAACTTACCCCCCACTCATAGTGTCGATTTTGGTCATAACAATTGGTATTAGAGCCACGTTTCTCTCTATTTGATTTAACACCCAAGATAGATGGCTTTCTCCAGCTTTCAAGAAAGTCTTCTATCATTCATCCTCTTATGTTTAATTGGATGGACTACACATATTAGAAAACTTGAATGAGAATTTTTTTATTTTCTATGGATTTGAATTTATGGAATATTATCAAAAGTGATTTTCAAATGTCTTTCAAATTGATGAATGAATGGAATGATTTAGAGAAGAAGACGTTTCCTTTAAATGCTAGAGTTATGAACGATATATTTTGCCCCTTAGATAAAAATAAGTTTAATCGTATCTCTTTATGCAAAATTGTATATGAGATTTGGCACACACTAGAAGTAACTCATGAAAGTACAAATATAGTAAAAGAATATAAGATAAATCTTTTGATACATGATTCTGAATTATTTCGAATGAAGCCAAGCGAAACTATTGTTGACATGTACACCCGTTTTATGAATGTTGTCAATAGTTTAAAAAACTCTTGGCAAATATTTTTCGAATCTTGAACTCGTTAATAAAGTTTTACGATCTCTTTCTAAAAATTGGGATTCAAAAGTAACTACAATACAAGAGGCAAATGACCTAAATAACTTTCTGCTTGAAAAACTTTTCGAATCTTTGATGACCTATGAAATGTCGTGCAATATGTTAGGAAATCTAGGGGCGATATCACATGCTCAGTAGAAGAACATTAAAAATAAAATCTTCAATTTTCCAAAGATGTGTTCATCATCATGCAAAGATTGGTGCGCAAAAATTGTGAAACTTTAAAATATGTATATGAAATATTGTATTACCTAGGGAGATCGTATATCCTTGAATCCCTACAGATCTCTAGGAGATGGTGAAGGAGGTCAAGCATCCTCCTCTCTAGCGGTGATCCACATAACAAGGCTCCGACGATGCTCCTCAAAACTCCAAGCTTGCTATTTAAGGAGGAAAAGGGGAAGAGAATAGGAGAGGCAACCCAAAAAGCTCTAGTCTATGAACCATTGGTTTCCTTATATTTATAGAGGTCCCTTGTCAACTTAACCCTAATGGATCCTACCCTATTGGGTATTGGATCATCATCCAACTACCCAAGCCTCTTAGATTAGTGGATCTCTATCCAATAATCTCTCATTGGGTCTTATTGGATCTCATCTATATGATCCAATAATTCAGGGGTTTATTGCTAGGATCAAGAGCGACATTAAGAGGGGGGGTGAATTAGTGTAGCGGAAAACTTTCGTGATTTTAGAAAATTGTTCGTTTTATTTAAAACCAATTCCGACGAAAATGGTTTCGATTCAATATGTTTCGGAGAGAAGTTGAACTTGAAAGCTTTCATAAAAGTGTAAGAGAAGATTAAGGAGGTTTGCGATAAAGTAAATTGCATAAATGAAAAGCAAATAGGAATTTATAGTGGTTCGGTCAAGGTGACCTATATCCACTTTCATATTCCTCCTTCAACGAGGTTACCGGCATCCACTAAAGGCCTTCCTTCAATAGGTGAAGACCGAACATCTCTTTACATCACTTTCTCCTTTTTCCGGGTTTAGGAGATAACCCTTACAAGTCTTACTCCTCTTTCTTTGATGGTTACAAGGCTAAGAGATGAAGGAGGAGAACTCTAACTTTTACAACACTTTTATGACTCAAGACTTCAAGATTAAGCCAATACTTTCGTGCCCTTTCATGCAGAAAAGGATGGGGTTTTTATAGGCACCAATGGCTTCAAATTGGAGTGAAAAAGTATCACATCCCTGAAATCTAGGGTATTGGCAGTACTACCACCGTTGATATGACTCTAAGCAGTACCACCACCGAACAGGGGTGGTACCACTACTGGCAGCATTACTACCGACGGTACCACCGTTGGCAGCATTACTGCTAGCGGTACCACCGCCTAGAAATCCAGGGGCATTGCCTTCCAGGCGGTGCCACCGCCGGCCATATTTTTAGGGCTGAATTAGGTGCTCAATTCGGCCCAATTCAGCCCTGTTAAGGGCCCAATTGGCCCCTAATTAAGTTAATAGGATTACCTCCCAATTCTAACTTAATTTATGCTCTAACTACGATAACTAAGATATGATTACAATGCTGCTTATTCCGGTGCGTCAATTGCTCTTCCAGTGAGCTTCCAGCGTACTTCCGGAAAACATCTAACAAACTCTCGGCAATGTTCCGGCAGACTCCCGGCAAGCTCTTGGACTTTACGACGATCTTCTTAGTGAGTTTCGATGAGCTTCTTTGGCAAGCTCCTGGACTTCTCGGTTGGTTCCGGTAGAACTTCCGATGAACGTCCAAACTTTCGTCGAACTCTCGAACTCCCAATGAGATCTCGATCTTAACTCCGGCACAAACCCCACTTTATGTCTTACTGCTATAGTAGTTAATCCTGCACACTTTTCTCAATATATAGATTAGATCAAACAAATTACAATTGACTTCATCATCAAAATCTGAGATTCAACAATCTCCCCCTTTTTTATGATGACAATTAATTGATGACGGAGTTAACCTTAACTCCCCCTATCTATATGTCATACTTGAGAAAAGACATTCTTGAATTCAAGGCCTTTGAATTCAAGAAACAAACTAATAAGATAAGTTCATTATCAACATGCACATCATGATTCCTATAATGATATAACATTCTAAAAACACGATGCCAAGTATTTCTCAAAATGATGTCAAGGCATGACATCTATTTTCAAGTATAATATTTCAAATATGAAAGATGACAAAGATTGCAATTCATCGTTCTATGACAAGATATCAATTGTAAAATAGAAAGTTAAGCTCTAGATATCTTATCATAATGAAAGAAATTTATCAAGCAAATAATTCAAGTATATATGATGAAATACATTGTATACAATTGTCATCAATTTATCACATTTTAGTATTATTTCTGCCCTTGTGTCATCAACAAAAAGGAGAACAATTCAACAATGCATGTGTGGTAAAAAAAAAAATCAAGCAAGTTTCACACTCAAAAGTTCTCATCATTAAATGTTATCAACATTAAAGTAATAGATTCCAACAACTTCTCCCTCTTTGTCATCACAATTTTGCATGAAGAGGAGGAAAGAAGGTAAGGAGGGAATTCATTAAGAACTAAATTTATGATTTGAATCAATTCAAAAAATGATAAATAAGTTTTCGTTAAAATATACTTTCATTTTGACAAAGAGAAGGGATTCATGAAAAGGATCGAGATATCCATATGAAATCAAATCCCTACAAAAATTATCACACACATGCTTTCATTATCACACACGAAAATTCATCTTTCAAAGATTAATATATCCATTAGAATTCCTTCAATTATTCATGAGAGAGGAGTATCACATGATGGAGAAATTCATGAATAAAACTTCATAGTGAGAAGAGCATTATATCAAATCTATTTCTCATTAAAAATTCATAAGAGTAAAATTCGTGAGAGATGCATTTGTCAACGACTTCCATGAATCAAACATTAAGATATGTATAAACACTTCATGCATTTATAAAATGTTTCGTCATAGCCTTTCATCACTACTTGCATGAGGTAATATCATTAGCGCTTATAGCACTCAAAAGTTAAGAATCCGATATTATATCATATATGATTAAAACTTCTCAATATTCAATAGAGATCATAATCATCAAAGTAAACATGATATTGCATCATTGTATGATAACATGCACATCATTTAAAGAGATCACAACATCATAGAAACTTTCAGCATTAGAGCACAAAATTCCAACATCAAAGTAAACATTTTATTGAAGCACATAACCTTATCATCATGTAAAATTTGCATCATAAAATTATCAGCACAAAATTTAAGTGAGTGATCCAAAGAATCAAGAAAGTCCAAAAATGAGATTTAACAAATTCATGCATTCAGACAAATTAACATTTATAATTCTCTTCTAATAAAATCAAATTATTTTTCACTTAAGGGCTTTGTAAAAATATCGACTAATTGATGTTTCGTATCAATAAACTCTAAGATTACATCATAATTATTAATATAATCTTGTATAAATTGATGCCTAATATCAATATGTTTAGTTCTAGGGTGTTGAATGAGATTTTTTGTTAAACATATTATACTTGTGTTATCACATTTTATGAGAATGTTTTGAAGATGAATCTTATAATCTTCTAAAGTGTTTTTCCTCCACACAATTTGTCCACAACATGCACTAGCTGCAATGTACTCAGCTTCGGTTGTAAATAGTGCAACCGAATTTTATTTCTTGGAAGACCAAGAAACAAGTGTGTGTCCTAAAAATTGACATGTTCCGGATGTGCTTTTTCTAACTAATCTACATCCAGCAAAATCTGCATCAACATAAGCAATTAGCTCAAAGTTCTCGGATTTTAGATACCATAATCCTAGATTTGTGATTCCTTTAAGATATATAAGTATTCTCTTAACTGCTTTAAGATGATATATCTTAGGATTAGATTAAAACTAGCACAAAGTCTTACACTAAACATGATATCTGGTCTAGTTGTGGTGAGGTATAGTAAACTTCCTATCATACCCCTATAAGCTTTTTGATCAAAGTTTTCTCCACTTCCATCAATGTCTAACTTAGTGGAGGTGCTCATAGGAGTGTTGATAGCCTTTGAGCTAAACCTTTTTAGCAAATCTAAAGTATATTTTATTTAACTAAGAAAAATATCATTACTTAGTTGTTTGATTTGTAAGCCTAAAAATAAAGTTAATTCCCCCATCAAAGATACGAGTTTTGATATGAGTTTTCGTAAGGTATCTTTTTCATTCAAGATAAATCACTTACACGTAAAAACTTAAAAATATAAAACATTGGGTTTTTTTATTGTTTCACAACTCATAAGGAGTTTTGGTGAGTAAGGGTCTTACTAGAACTCTATTCATGACATAGCATGCCGTGTTTACGGCTTCGGCCCAAAAATATTTGGGTAGGCTATGTTTATTTAACATAGTTCTTGTCATTTCTTGTAAGTTTATATTCTTTCTTTCTACTACTCCATTTTGTTGAGGATTTCTTGGAGCAGAGAAGTTGTGGTTATATCCATTATATTAATAAAATTCTTGAAAATTATGGTTTTGAAATTCACCATCGTGATCACTTCGAATTGACGAAATCATAAAACCCTTTTTATTTTGAACAAGTTTACAAAACTTAGAGAAATACCTAAAGTATTCACTTTTATGTGCCAAAAAATAAGTCCATGTGTATCTACTATAATCATCCATGATGATAAATGCGTATTTGCTACCTCCTAGGCTTGATGTTGCAATTGGTCCGAACAAATCCATATGGATCAATTGCAAAGGTCTAGAGGTGGTTATTTGGTTCTTAGGTTTGAAACTACCTTTAATTTATTTTCCTAGTTGATATGCATCACACACATTATTTTTGACGAACTTGATATGAGGAATTACTCTTACAAATTCTTTAGATAAAATTTGAGTGATTAGTTTCATACTAGTATAACCTAATCTTCTATGCCAAAGCCAAGCATCGTCATTCAAAATCAAAAAATATATTTCATTGCAAAGATCATTAATGTTAATAATGTATACGTTATTTTGTTTTAGTGCAATCATAGACGTGTTTTTGTGTGGTTTTTCAATAATGCAAGCATTAGATTCAAATTTAATGATGTATCCTTTATCACACAATTGACTAATGCTCGAAAGGTTATGCTTTAAGCTATCAACTAACAACACATCTTCAATAGAAAAGGTGGATTTGTTACTTATAGTTCCTTTGCCAATGATTTTACCCTTTTTGTTATCTCCAAAGGTGACATATCCTTCATCTATGCTAGTGAGCTTATAAAATTGAGATGGATCTACGGTCATATACCTTGAGCATCCACTATCAAGGTACCATATCTTGTTCCTAGCTTGTGATGGTAAACGTTTCTATAAAACAGGATGATTTTTAAGTACCAATTTGACCTTGGGTGCCTCAAAAATCGATCTACATAGCTTATCATGTTACATTGAGTCATTTGAGGTTCTTTTAGGAATCCAAATCAATTTGTGTGGACTACATTTCTTAAATGGATAATGATAAGTTACATGCCCAAATTTGTAACAAAAGTTACATTTCTTTCAAGGTAAAACATGCAAAGTAGGGCCTTTAATAAAGGTGGTTGGATTTTGGTGAGAGCTACTCACAAATCCGATTCCGCCTTTTCTATGAACGTGACCCTTGTTGGCAAGGATCATGTTCAAGGATTTGCTACTAACCTCAAACTTTTCTAAGGTTTTCTTAAGTAGCAAGTTTTCCTTTTGAAGTAATTCTAGTTCTTCATATTTCATACATGAAGCTAAACTATTATTGTGCTCAACTTTTAATCTATCATAATCACTAGTAAGAGAATCATGCTTCTTTTTTAACAATTTATATTTTTTACTAATCGACTTGCATTCATTAAATAAATCATGAAAAGCATTTAAAAGTTCATCAAATGATAAATTTACATCAAATGAACTTGTTACCTAATCTCCAATAGCCATTAGTATATAGTGACTAACTTGCTCGGTGATGGTAGGCTTGTCTTATTCGGATGCACTTGAGTCGTCCCATGTTGCTTTGAGATTCTTCTTCTTTGGTTGCCTCTTCTTGGTTATGGGACATTCGCTCTTGTAATGTCCCGGCTTCTTGCATTCATAGCATATTACTTGATCTTTCTTGGGTTCAAATTTATTTTTAGTGTCAATTTTAAATTTATTCTTTTATATGAATTTTTTGGATTTTCTTGTTATAAGTGTCAAATCTTCATCAAGGTCATCATCTCTTGAGTTTTCTTTCAAGTGGTCTTCTTGTGTTGTTAGTGTCATATCCTTCCTATTCTTTGGAAGGGTGTCCTCAAGCTCTTCATAAGCTTTACATGTCATTTCATAGGTCATTAGTGACTCAATTAGTTCTTCGAGAGGAAAATTATTTAGATCTTTAGCCTCTTGAATGACCGTTACTTTAGGGTCCCAACTCTTTGGAAGGGATCTTAAAATTTTATTAACAAGTTCAAAATTCGAGAAACTTTTACCATGTCCTTTTAGACCATTGGCGACATCCATAAATCGAGTGTACATGTCTCTAATGGTCTCATTCGATTTCATTCGAAACAATTTATAAGTATGCACTAAAAGATTGGTTTTTGACTCCTTTACTCTACTAGTGTCTTCATGAGTCACTTCGAGTATATTCCAAATATCAAATATCGTTTCACAAATAAACACACGATTAAATTCGTTTTTATTTAAGGCACAAAACAAGGCATTCGTAGCCTTTGCGTTTAAAGCGAAAGTCTTCTTCTCCAATTCATTTCAATCGTTTATCGGAAGAGAAGACTTTTGAAATTTATTTTCTATAATATTCCATAATTTAAATCCATTTAAATTAGGAAGATTCTCATTCTAGTGTTTCGATATGTGTAATTCGTCCCATTGAACATGGGTGGACGTGTAATTGAATGACCCTCTAAGTTACTGGCAATTGTCATCTCTCTTGGGTTTAAAAATAAATGGGAGTGAACTTTGCTCTGATACCAATTGTTAGGATCAAGAGCGACACTAAGAGGGGGGGTGAATTAGTGCAGCGGAAAACTTTAGCGATTTCAAAAAATTGTTCGTTTCATTTTAAACTGATTCTGATAAAAATGGTTTCAATTCAATTTGTTTCGGAGAGAAGTTGAACTTGAAAGCTTTCGTAAAAGTGCAAGAGAAGATTAAGGAGGTTTGTAGTAAAGTAAATTGCACAAATGAAAAGCAAACCGAAATTTAGAGTGGTTCGGTCAAGGTGACCTACATCCACTTTCGGATTCCTCCTCCAACGAGGTCACCGACGTGCACTAAAGGCATTCCTTCAATAGGTGAAGATCGAACACCTCTTTATAGCACTTTCTCCTTTTCCTAGGTTTAGGAGATAACCCTTACAAGTCTCACTCCTCTTGGATAATTACAAGGCTGAGAGATGAAGGAGGAGAACTCTAACTTTTACAATACTTTTATGACTCAAGACTTCAAGATTAAGCTAATACATTTATGCCCTTTCATGCAGAAAAGGGTGGGATTTTTATAGGCCCCAATGGCTTCAAAATTGGAGCAAAAAAGTGTCACGTTCCCGGAATCCGGGGTAATTGTTGAATCTCGGATTTTGATGATAACATCAATTGTCATTTGTTATCTAATCCATATGTTGAGATAAGTGTGCAGGATTAACTACGATGAAAGTAAGACATGCAGCAGGAGTTGCGTCGGAGTCAAGACTATGATCACGTTGGGAGTTCGAGAGCTCGATGGAAGTCCGGACGGTCGTCGGAGGTTCTGCGGGAACAAATCCGAGAAGTCCAAGAGCTTGCCAAAGAAGCTCATCGGAACTTGCCAAGTGGATCGTCGCAAGTCCAGGAGTTTGCCGGAAGTCCACAAGAGCATCACCGAGGGTTCATCGGATGATCGACGGAAGCTCGCCGGAAGAAGCGATTGACGCACTGGAACAAGTTGCAGTAAATGTCTTAAGAAATTCTTAGTTAGCACGATGATTAAGTTAGAAATGGGAGGTGATCCCATTAACTTAATCTTGGGGCAATTGGGCCCTTAACAGACCCAAATTGGGCTAAATGGATCAGCCTATTCGGACCCAGATTACTTGGCTAGAGGTGGCACCGCTTGGGTCGGGGGTGGCACCGCCCAGGGCTCAATCTCCGAGCTTTGGCTGGGCGGTGTAACCACCTCTGATAGAGGTGCAACTGCTTGAGCTCGGTCTCCGAGCTCTGGCTAGGCAATGCAACCACCCTAGTCAAGCGGTGGCACCGCCTGAGCTCGGTCTTCGAGCTCTGGCAGGAGGTGCAACCGCCCCTGACATGCGGTGGCACCGCCTAGAGGCTCAGTCTTCGAGCTTTGCCAGGCGGTGCAACCGCCAGACCACGGAATTTCGGGAATTGACAATTTTGAGCTCGGAATTCAAACTGGTTTGGGGCCTATAAATACCCCACTCTTTCAGCAATGAAAGAACAACAAAAAACCACCGAAATCCTGATCTTACTATGTGATTTTTAGAGCTTAAAAGTGTTGTATGAGTTAAAAGTTCTCCTTCCTCTTTTCTTCCAAGTTTTGATCTATCAAGAGAGGAAAGAAAATTCTATAAGGGTTGTCTCCTAAGCCCGTCAAAAGGAGTGAATCAGTTTTATCGTACAAACATCATATTTCAGTTTACGCTTACATTCTAATTTCCATCATAACTACAAACTGCCTACATAGACTTGCTTTAACTACATCTTGCTTGATCACAAGTTAAAGTGATTCATGAATTGGCTTTTTTACCGAAATCGCTCTTATCGTATGAACGCAATTTTAATCATCGAAAGTTTTCTGCTGCACTAATTCACCCCCCCCCCCTCTTAGTGCTCTTGATCCTAACAGTATTGGCGGTACCACCTCGGCGCTACTACCGTTGCTGATCTAACTCTGGGCAGTACCACCGCTGAATAGGGGTGGTACCATCGCCCAGTCTAGGTGGTACCACCGCCAAAAAATCCAAGGGCATTGCCTTCCAAGCAGTGCCACCGCCGGCCATGTTTTCAGGGGCTGAATTGGGTGCTAAATTCGGCCCAATTCAACTGTGTTAAGGGCCCAGTTGGCCCCTAATTAAGTTAATGGGATACCTCCCAATCCTAACTTAATTTATACTCTAACTACGATAACTAAGATATGATTACAGTGATGCTTATTTTGATGCGTCAATTGTTCTTCCAACGAGCTTCCAACGTACTTTTGGTAAACATCCGACAAACTCTCAGCAATGTTCCGGTGGAGTCCCAACAAGCTCCTAAACTTTACGATGATCTTCTTGGCAAGTTCTGACGAGCTTCTTTGGCAAGCTCTTGGACTTCTCGGTTGGTTCCGACAAAACTTTTGACGAACGTCCAAACTTTCATCGAACTCTCGAACTCCTAATGAGATCTCAATCTTGACTCCGGCACAAACCCTGCTTTATGTCTTACTACTATCATAGTTAATCCTGTACACTTTTCTCAATATATAGATTAGATTAAATAAATTACAATTGACTTCATCATCAAAATTCGAGATTCAACACTTATTAGATATCCAATAAGATAAGAGCTCCAGCGGATATCTCATATCCGAACCTCTACTCATCGCAATGCCTACTATTTGTGTACGACCCTCTAAGCCCAATATCAAGCTGGCCGTGAGTCATACCTATCAGAACTCCTTCTTGCTCAGTGAATCATTATCTTCATAATAATTCACTCGACTTATCGATTGCGGACGTACTAGGCCACTACGCCATAGTTCCTAAATGATATAGGGGAATCCAATCCATTGGACATGTCTGTTCTTAGTTATTATGTACCTATAGTTCATCATCCATCTAATATCCCAAAGACCATATACCGGGCATGGTGTTGTCAAACCCATACGATTTCTACTCAAGTCTTGCTCTGATTGGATTCTTCCGGAGAACTCTTTCTCTCTCAATCCGAATGACCCTGGACAGGGATTTGTTTGAGTAAGAACACATAGGACATTCCTATCATGACACCAAGAGTGGATGATCCTCTATTGACACTCAATAGTTCTCGTAAAGTTGGCTATCACTCCTGATGATCAGTTGTACTAGATCTGAAACCTCTACACCTATAAGTCTGGTATCAAAGAATTGAGTACTCATACAGGACATCTTTTGTGTCTCAAGTATAAGGACTAGATGCACCACTAGGACTATAGAATCGTTGTTTGACAATAAGATATCATCAACCATCTAGCATTCCGTAAGCGGATCAATCAGTGAACTCATTCTCAAATGAGCATCTGTAATGTATCCCTAATGTCCTCACACAAGCAGTTATGAGACCAACTATATCTATCATATGGACGGGTACATAACACACTAGTCTATCTAGTTATCTCGATGTCCCTCTCGAGTAACTTATGACCGGGATTATTTAGGATCTGTGTTTAAAGACGAATCGGTCTTATTATCATGATCTCATCATGATCTGATTCCCATTGTACAAATCCAAGGACATCACAATATATTCAAGCAACTAGTAATATAAACTGATAAAATACCAAACAATAATAACAAGCAAAAAGACTACGTGTCAAGTCACACATGGCATCACTCAAGTGATTGGCTTGTAGGGCACCTATAACTAGCAAACTCCCACTTGACCTAAAGCCAATCACCTATATATCTGATCCTCATCAGACCCCTATGAAGCTTAAAGAAATTCTAAGACAACAACTTTGTCAATGGATCTACGATGTTATCTTCAGATGGAATTCTTTCCACTACTACATCTCCTCAGGTCATGATCTCTCAAATAAGGTGAAACTGCCTCAGAACACTTCTAATGAGACCTTGGTTCCTTTGCTTGAGCAACTGCCCCGTTGTTGTCACAATATAAAGGAATCGGCTCCTTGCTACATAGCATGACTCCTAGATCTATGATAAACTTCTTCATCAAGACTCCCTCATTTGCTGCCTTTGCTACAGTAATGTACTCCGTCTTTGTGGTCGAGTCAGTAGTAATATCTTGTTTTGGACTCTTCCAGCATATTACTCATCCATTCAAGGTGTGCACATACCTCGAATTTGACTTGCTATCATCGACATCGGACTGGAAACTTGAGTCCGTGTAACCTTCAACCTTGAGGCTATTATCTCCATATATTAGTAAAAGATCCTTAGTTCTTCTCAAGTACTTAAGGATACACTTTATTTCTTTTCAGTGCTCTAAGCTTAGATCCGCCTGATACTTGCTCGTAACACTCAAAGCATGCACTATATCATGCCTAGTATATAGCATACCATACATGATAGTCCCTATTGCTGAGGCATAGGGTATCATATCCATGTTTATCCTTTCTTCAGGAGTCTTTGGAGACATACTCCTAGAAAGTGATACCACATGTCTCATCGATATGAGACCTCTCTTGGAATTTTTTATGCTAAACCTTTTGACAATAGTGTCTATGTACCTAGATTGGGACAAGCCAAGCATTTTCTCGGATCTATCTTTATAGATCTGAATCCCCAAGATATAAGATGCTTCCTCTAAGTCCTTCATAGATAAGTGTCTAGATAACCAAGCATTTACTATAGATAGCATTCCTACATTATTCCCAATGATCAGGATATCATCCACATATAACACCAAGAAAGTGATAGCGCTCTCACTTACCTTCATGTACACACAAAGCTTATCTTCATTCTTAACGAAGTCATAAGATATGATTGTCTCATCAAATCTTATGTTCCAACTTCGGAAAGCTTGTTTTAGTCCATAAATGGACCTAAGCAACCTACACACCTTATCTAGGCAGTCCTTGGACACGAATCCCTCATGATGTATTATATACACCTCCTTCTCAAGGTTGCCATTGAGCAATACAGTTTTTATGTCCATTTGTCATATCTCATAATCATAGTGTACTACAATAGTCAATAGAATTCGAATGGATTTGAACATGTCAACACCTTACCTTTGACAATACCTCTTAGCCACTAGCTTTGCTTTATAGGTCTCTACCTTTCCATCTACTCTGATCTTCTTCTTGAAGATCCACTTATAACCGGTGGGTACAGTACCCTCGGGTGCATCAACTAGGTTCCAAACTTTACTGGAGTATATGAAATCCATCTTAGAATTCATGGCTTCTTGCCACTTCCTAAGGTTTATACTCATAATAACCTCCTCGTAGATCTTGTTGGGAAATCTTGGGGGTGACTTCACATGTGCAGTAGAAAAACATAAAACAAAATCCCCAATTCTCAAAGATATGCTCGTCGTCATGCAAAGATTAGTACGTAAAAATCTACGAAATAGAAAATCATGTGTGAGATAGATTGTGTTACCTAGGAAGATCGTATATGCCTGAATCCCTATAAATATCTTGGAGAGGGTGAAGGAGGTCAAGTGCCCTCCTCTCTAGCGATGATCCACACAATAAGGCTACGATGACACTCCTCAAAACTCCAGACCTGCTCTGAGGTGGAGAGGGGGAGGAGAATAGGAGAGAAAACAAAAAGCTCTAGCCAATAAACTATTGAAACCCTCCTATTTATAGAGGTCCCTTGTCAACTTAACCATAATGGATCCTCCCCTATTTGGTATTGAATCTCTGTCCAACTACCCAAGCCTCTTAGATTAGTGGATCTCTATCCAATAATCTCTCATGCGCTCTTATTGGATCTCATTTAAAGGATCCAATAATTCAAGGGCTTATCGGATATCCAATAAGATATGGGCTTCGGCGTGTTGAATGTCAGATTTTGATGATGAAACCAATTGATAGTGTTTATGATTTGATCTACATTTTGAGTGAAGCAGAAAGCTTCGATCAGAGAGAGATAATTAAGGTAGGAAGAATCATATTGGGCCAGAATGGAACATGTTAGAAGATTGGACGTCGAGTCGGAGGATCGGTCAACGTATCGACAGAAGGCTTCAAGTCATGGGTTCGGGCATCGGGCCAAGAAGAGCGGAAATTACGCCAAGGATATCAAAGTTGTGGAGGTCAACTAGCTAATTGGGCAATAGGTCGCAAGAGAGGACGATGCACCAAAGAATCGGACGAAGCGTCGATGAACCAATGACATGTTGGACAACAATTGATTTAAAAGCCTTATAATAATTATCTAGATTGAAGTAGGTTTTAAGTGTGCAGGATTAACTATGATAGTGATCAAGGCATAAAGCAAAATGAAGTCCCAGAGTCAATAACAAGATTTCATTGGGAGTTCGAGAGTTCATCGAAGTCCGGATTTTCGTCGAAAGTTATGTCGGAATTGACCGAGATGTCCAGGAGCTTGCCAGAGAAGCTCATCGGAACTCACCAAGAAGATCATCGTGAAGTCCAGGAGATTGCCGAGAGTTCGCTAGAACATTGCCGAGAGATCGTCGGAAGATCACTAGAAGTTCACCGGAAGAAACCAGAATTATTTAGCTTAGTGTATGCCTTAATTTTCGTAGTTAGCATATAATTGGGTTAGAATTGGGCCAACTCAATTAAGGGCCAATTGGGCCCAAGTTTAGGTTGTGTTGGGCCAAGTGAAAGGCCCAAATAGTGACCTAACAGGTGGAACCGTCGTGGCACAATCTCCGAGACTATGTCAGCTGGTAATACCACCCACTGCCTAGACTCAGTCTCCGAGACTATCAGGCAGTGGTACCGCCCAGTGTCAGTGCTACAGGCAGTGGTACCGCCCAGCACAGGCGGTGGTAGGTGGTGGTTTCGCCAGAACTCGGGAAACCCGGGATGAGACTCTTTTAGGCTCTAAGTTTGAATCTACTTGTGACCTATAATATCCCTCTCATCTCTAGTTAACTTACACAAGAATTTAGAGTGAAAAAGAAAGAAAACATTGTTGTAATATTGTGTGAACTCCTCTCAAACTCTAAGTGTCATAGAAGCTTAAGAGAGGAGGTTGTCGGGGTTGTAAAGGTTCTCTCCTAAACTTGTCAAAAGGAGAATCGAGTTATAAGGGTAGTTGATCTTTGCCCATTGAAGGAAGATCATTAGTGGATATCGGTAGTTTCGACGGAAGGGGAATCGGTAGAGTGGATATAGGTCACGACGACCGAACCACTATAACTCGATTTACCTGCTTATTGCTTTCACTACACTTACGAATGAGATTTGAAGTTATCTTTCCGAAATCAGTTTTATCATACAAAGAATTTTTTGAATTGATATATTTTATCTGCTACACTAATTCACCCCCCCTACCCCTCCTTTTAGTGCCGACTCATTCCTAACAATTGGTATCCGAGCTATGTTCTTTCTCATTTCGTTTAATAACTGAGAGAAATTACTTTTTTCGAATTTCGAGATGGACTTTCTCTCATTCGTTCTCCTATGTTCAATGGGACGGACTTTACATACTAGAAAACTTGAATGAGAGTTTTCATGCTTTCTATTGATCTAAATTTATGGAATATGGTCGAAAACATATTTCAAATATCTTCTCTTTCGATGAACAATTGGAATAATTTGGAGAAGAAAACTTTTTCTTTAAATGATAGAGCTATGAATGCTCTATTTTGCATCTTAGACAAAAGTAAATTCAATCGGGTTTCTACTTGAGAAATGACTTTTGACATTTGGCACATATTCGAAATCACACACAAAGGCACTAGTAAAGTTAAATACTCTAAAATAAATATTTTGAGGCGTGATTTTGAATTATTTCATATAAAACCAAGTGAGACTATTGGAGACATGTACACTCGTTTTACAGATGTCGTCAATAGTTTAAAAGCTCTTAGCAAATGTTTTTTAAATTTTGAACTTGTTAATAAAGTTTTACAATCGCTTTCTAAAAAATTGGGATTCGAAAATAACAACAATATAAGAATAAAAGAACTTAAACCATTTTCCACTCGAAGAACTTATTAGGTCTTTAATGACCTATGAAATGAGTTGTATGGAACATGATGAACATAATGAACATAAGAACCACCTTCCAAAGAACATGAAGGATTTGACACTTCGAACAATAGAATATCACTTGAATGATGACTCAAGTGATGATGATGACCTTAAACTTCTCACAATAAAGCTTAAAAAGTTCTTAAAACAAGAATCAAAAAGTAAAAGTAAACTTAAAAAGAAGAAGCTACAAAAAAAGAAGAAAACACTCAAGGTGGCTTGGGACGAATCAAGTTCATCCGAAGATGAAGAACAATCCAACAAAGGCGATGTGGCAAACTACTTCTTAATGACTTTCGACGACGAGGTAACCAAAATCCTTTTATTTTATTTAGAAATTACTTGATATTTTTCCTGATTTATTTTTATTTAATTAGTAAAAATAAAAATAAAAAAAATTATTGAGATCATGCTAGTAATTTTAAAAATGATAATGATAATTGCATGTTTTATGAAAATACAACAAAATGTTAGATTTAGATCTAATGATTAATCCTATGTATGTTTTTAAGAAAAAATAATGTGTATCTAAATTGATGATTTTCGATTTTGATTAAAAATATTTTATGATTTGAAATCATGCTTAATGAGTTTATATTTTGAAATTATGTATTACACTTTTTGATCTTGATGATTTTTATGATAAATTTTACTCTTTCTGTTTTAAACGATGATGTATGTTTTGATTTGGTGTAAAAAAAAACTTGGGCATTCTTGTAAGAAAGCAAACCACATAAATTGAAACAACTAAAAAGGGAATGCATTTTGAAAATTTCTCTATCTCTATCTTATCGTTTTTTAAGAAATTAATGAATCTATTTATGTTATGAATCTTGTGAACCATGAAACTGATTTTGATTATTTGAATTTAATGGGTTTTATTGAAATCATGATATTGACTTCTCAAGATTTATAACTTGAAATCGTTCATGAATCAAGATCTCTTATAAGTTATTGTATCATTCCTTCTTATTGAGATTTATCTAAATGAATCATTCATGAATTGATCTTTCTTGATCTTTCATCTTTCATGTCATGATTTTTTTATGATTACCTTTGTATTTATGTGATGCTTATAGCATTGATGTAAGAAGGAAATGAATTGCACCATTAAAAATTTTCCCTCTTCTTATTTCTTGTTTAGAATGAAAAAGGGGAGAAAGAAAATCACTAGCATCTCAAGATATAGATAAATCAATTTATGTCATTTTGAATCTTTTGAAAATGAGTTTGATGATTTGAATCTAAATGAGATTTTTTTTTCCAATCGAATCATGAATCTTCTCTTAATTTCTTAACTTGAGATTTTCTTTTATGAATCAATATCTCTTGCTCTTTATTCTCATATTATTCTTGCATTTTGATTAAGAGAAAATTTTCTATATGAATCATGTCTTTTGGTATTCAAATAATCTTTGATATTATATCTTTCATGCCATGATTTATTTATGATACTCCCTTATATTCATAAATTGTATACCTCATCACATTTGATTTAAATTTATCTTTGTCATAGTATGAAAATTGATATAAAGGGAAAAGAATTATAAAATTATATTCTTTTATTCTTTTTGACAATGACAAAGGGGGAGAAAGAACTCACTAGCGTGTTAGCTACCTTGCATACTTCAATAAAAAGAAAAAAGTTACTAGTTTACACATCATAAAGAGAAGCAAAAACTTGCTCCTCTCAAAGGAGAAGCAATAATTACCAGCTTGCACATTTCAAGTAGAAGCAAAATTGCTAGCTTGCACTTCTCAAAAGAGAAGAAAGAACTTGCTATATTGAACATCATCAAGAATTGCTAGCTTGCAATCTTAAGAGAGGCAAAAGTGCTATCTTGCACATCTCAAGAAAGGCAATACTCATGATGCATGAACATCTCAAAATTTGCTAGCTTGTATATTGGAAAATGATGTAAAACTTATCAAAGTTGCTAGTTTGTATATTGTAAAATGAAATAAAATTTTGCTAGCTTGCGCTTTGCAAAAGAAGCAAAAATTGTACTTCTTAAAAGAGAAGA